>NC_087201.1:168629201-168651883 GCF_015104395.2 Macrobrachium nipponense
AAGAATAAATTTTAATTTGTTGAATGAATTTTTCCATTTGTAAATCAGTACACACACCTACCCTCAAAAAAGTTAATTTTGTTTTTCAGGTCTTTGATGGACACTGGATGATATTTCTTATTGTATGAAACTTATCTTGGCAGTGGAATTAACATGCGTCAAAATTTCCAGTAGATTAGATGAGAATGAATTGAACATTATGGTGGATCAAAACACTTGATCAGCTACTGGTTGACCAAGAGACTGAAGAAAGTTTCCGAAGGAATCATCGTTCTGTTATTAAGAGTGATAGAAGTCTACCTCAAATGGTATTGCACATACAGATAGTACAGAATATGCAGGAACCAGTTTTAGTAACTGGGTCGAGGGTTATGGAAAGTCTGCAACCAAAAATGAACTGTACAGTTTACAGTGAAGTAGGTGCTGTTGTAAGCCAATTTTTGACAAAACTTTTTATAATCAATCCCTGATTGATCATAGAAAGTTTTGATGTAAGGAAAATAAGGGTATTTTAGAAGCTTTTGGCAGGTGGGTCTACCCACTTCAAAAATTTTTAACCCAAGAGTTGTGTATTCATGAAAAAGGTGATAGTTATGTCATGATAGAAGACTAACATACAAATCTAATTACCAGTTTCATGTCTAAAACGGGTAACATTAGTTCATGCGTGAACAAACCTTTGGTCTTAACAATAAGATAATTTCTAGCGCCTAGCTGGATCCTGTTAACACGCAAATGAAAGCAAGGAATCTTGCGATATTTGGCGATGTGTGTATATCAGGTGAGGAGTGGTCAAAGACCACGCACCTGTGCCACAGTCTCAGTCTTTTTCTTAACCACCTGGGCGAGAGCTGTGTTTGACCTCCCTCGGCCTTTACCCGGTTCATTTCGAGCTGGGAACATGGTGCGTGGCCATCATACAAAACTATGCAGTCCAACATGTCTCTCATCAAGGATGTTATCTTGAACAGGTATATATGAATGGAGAGAGAAGGAAGTTCAAGAGATTTGAGTATTTAGGGAGTACCATACAAGTACAGAAATATTTCAAAAGAGGAATGTTGCACAAGTGCTGCTAAGGCTCTTAGCTTCCAGTCCATAAGCTTTAGTTCAATCCCAGGCAAAGGAAAGTTCTTGTGAGAGGGTAACTGGCAACCCTTACCAGCCCTTCTCGGGCCAGCATGTTAAGACCAACTGTCTGGCCTCATAAGGCCTACCAGTGCTATGAGCTTTGTCAAAATGTAACCACCTCAGTTACAAAGTTGCATTGAAGCACTGATGATTAATTAAATGTGTTTTACTGCTAGTGACAATATTAGAATTAATATTCTCTTTACCAGGTGCCAGGCATACAATACATGCCAGCTCATGTTCATGAATGAAATCTACGATGGCTACATGAAGCAACGCCTCCTTGATGTGGCCTTATGCCAAAGAAAAATAAAAAAATCACTGGAAGCCACATTCCCACCCCCCCAAGAACAAGTTACCAGAATTGGTGGATTTCAATTCATTGTAGTGAGTGACACTAAAAAGGATACACATTATAATGTAAATCTTGCCATTGGCATGTGATTGTGTGATTGGCAATACTGGCAGTGTCTGCAAGCACCAAATTGCTTGTGGTGAGACTGCTGTTATGAATCTACATCAAGTGTTGGATAATACATCAGAAATTCGACACTGGTTAGCAGGAGTGGCTGAGGGAACAGAAGAATTGCAACCAGTTGAATTTTTTTCAGATGAAATTAAAGTATCCCATGAAGTGCATGATGATTCCAGTAGCATATTTTTGCTACTACTTCTAGAAAGGTGGAAGCTGTGTCACTATCTCCTCTAGAAAATGAGGTGGCCAGTGAGGCTATGGATCCACTTGCCAACTGTTAAAGATAAACCACCACCAAGTGACTTTTGGCAGCAGCAGTAGCACTTATCTGACACTGCGTACACTGGGAGACACTTCTTGCATTAGTGTAAAGCTTTTCATGAAGAAATTAAAGCTACTAAAGTCGACTAACAATCTAAATAGTTTTTTAAATTCTTATGGAGCATCATTAAAATTGTCTGGAGCTAGCAGGGGTAAAATACCTTGTCAACCAATATCAGTTGCTTAACGCCCAGCTGGCATGCCAAGCGGAGCTGCCCCAATTGGGAAGGGCAGAAAAAGAAAGCGACTTGCTCGTAAAAGCAGCTAAACTTAAGAAAAACTTGGCACTCAAATGTTTTGCTGAACCATCAAAATGCTACCCAGAACCAGTGATGCCATAAGCAAGTTCGAACTATAATTGAAAAACTCAAAAGACTAGGATTAGCTCAAGAACCTAGCAGCACTGGGATAGTTGGGGGAAAAATGCAGTGAGGTTAGATCTCTTCAGGTGTGAAGATTCCCCTAATTTCTGATAAAAGTAATCCTCAAATGGTAATTATTGCAATTGCAAACATGCAATAGAGATGCAGCAGCAACCAGGATTCATAACAGGATAGAGGGAGCAGAAAAATTAAGGAAAACCAGGCAATAATTTAAGAGTTTAGAAAATATCTACAGTTGACAAGATTGTGTCAATGAATTAGTTCATAAAAGCTGTCCAATTAAATGAGCACTAACTATTAAGTCAATCCCAGATATAAAATATAAAAACTGAATTTTACTGAAGCATATTGAGAGTTCTTACGATCGTGTAACGTACATGACAAGTTGACTTACGTCCAAAATGACAATGGTATGTGGTAACTGAAAGTAATAATTTGTAATACTAGCTGTATAAGCTGTTTAAATTAAGACGCCCAACTACTAGTGAATGTGAATGAAAAATAAAGCTTTGGATTCGTCAAGAGCAGCAGCAAATAATCATGCATATAAAATGTCTCCTTGAAATGAGGCTTTGTAAAGGTTTAGTGAAGTCTATAATAAATGCAGTTTTAAGGGTTTGTAATTAAGTGATAATAGGGAGTTTCGTTTACCATCAGAACACAAACAAATTGTACCACTTGTCTCTTGGTGGTCCTCATTATGTGGAGTACCTGAATAATCAAACTCAAGTGATATGTCATGTCAGGCAAGTGTTCAATGGCCCATAGCAAATTTCTTCATACAGTTAACACTTAACCAAGTTCCCAAGTTATCCTAAGCAGCTTAAATCTCTTATGTTGTGTTCTTATTATATATTAAAAAAAATAAGTGTCAGCTGATAATTGCAACTCAACCTGCCTTGGATGGAACATAAGTTGCAATTATAAAAATACTGAATAGATCAGCAAGATTAATAATGGGTGCTTCACCACTACAAGATTAATTCTGCATTCTCCAGAATTGAACTTGCTCTGCATTGGCTCCTTGCTAAGCAACTCACAAAGCTATAAAAATCAAGTGGCCAAATTTTCTGAACTTGCTGCATATAATACTACCATCACTGGAACCAACACGATATATATACTAATGGTAGATTCACATCAACTGTGCATCCGATGTCTAGGCCCGTCCCTTACGGCACTCCTAATTGGCCCACAGGAGAACCCTAGTGTTTCTAGCCCTGTGACTGGCTTATCAACAGCCAATCAGGAGCGTTGTAAGGGACTGGCCTAGACATCAGATGCACGGTTGACGTGAATCTACTATAGCTATAAGTATAGAGGTCTGAACTACTTGCTGTGCACAATAGTACCAGTCACTGGAATCTACAATACCAGCTACTGGTAGTGTGTTATTGAGCCAAAACGAGTTATATGTAGGCTTCAGAACCTTCAAACTAATGAATTTTTCTTAAGAGCTATCTGTAGATTTGACCAATAGATTACATTGCATGACAAACTACTCTGATTATGAAGTCTTTAAGCAGTAACATTAATATTTTAACAGAATGCAATGAATGTAAGTGTTTAGACCTGTTTTGGAGGAGTTATGGAGTTCCATTTGACAACGTCTGAGAGAGAGAGAGAGAGAGAGAGAGAGAGAGAGAGAGAGAGAGAGGGGGGGTGGGGTGGGGGGGGGGGGTGGAGGGGGGGGGGGGGGGGGGGGGGGGGGGGGGGGGGGGGGGGGGGGGGGGGGGGGGCCCAATTGGTGGTTGGATGGTTAAAGACTGTTTTGGCTGTTGGCGAGTTCTGGGTAGTCTACTAGTCCTGTTAGTTGTTGGAGTTCTGAGATTTTGGTTAGTTTTCAGTCAGCCTTTGGTGAGAGCTGGGGATAGACAGTAGTGTTGGCAGCATT
This sequence comes from Macrobrachium nipponense, assembly GCF_015104395.2. Taxonomy (NCBI): domain Eukaryota; kingdom Metazoa; phylum Arthropoda; class Malacostraca; order Decapoda; family Palaemonidae; genus Macrobrachium; species Macrobrachium nipponense. Next base: position 168,633,406 of record NC_087201.1, read on the forward strand.
TCAGTGAAGGCATTGAAAGTCAGTTGAGTTGTGTTATTGATATGTTGTTTTTGTTTGGTTTGATATTGTTGCTTAAGAGTTGCTGTGCCTGTATTGTTCAATTTGTTGTGCTACAAGGTTTTTGTTGGGTTATGTGGAGTTCCTGAGGATTGTATGTGATTGTTATAGCTAGTAGAGGATGGTTGTTGGTTGTGATTTCTTGGTGTTGTAGTGGGTGTGCGTGTTGCCTTTTTTTGTGTTGTTTTTTTGTGTTAGTGATTGGTTGTGCAGTGATCTTTGTTGTGGTTGCATTCCTTGGTGGTTGTTGTTGTGTTCCTTTGTTGGTTTGTTGTGTTGTGGTTGTGTTCCTTGTTTTTTGTTGTGTTGTTGAGTTGTGGTTGTGTTCCTTGTTTGTTGTGTTGTGGTCCTTGGGTGTTGGTGTTGTGGGTTGTGGTTCTTGGTTTTGGCTTGTGGTTGTTTATGTCTCAGTGACATCGACCAGCGGACAGCACAGGATAGCACAGAATTGCCTGGTGTTGGGTAAGTACATGTGTTTTGAGGGTTTTTTTTTTCTTTTCTTTTCTTTTCCCTGTGTGTAGCTATGGGTCAATTGTCCTGCGTGTATTGTGTTGTGTAAGGAGGAAAGTGTGACTGGGTGAGTTGGACAGCTGGAGTGATTAGTTTAAAAGTGGGGGGGGGGGATTTCAGCCAGCTTGTTTTTTTTAGCTTGTGATCCTGCCACAAAGGCTTTTTTACCTTAGATCTTCGATACAAAACCCATATTTCCTACGTATGTGTTAAGATACTAACTATATGCAGCAAGTGTTGAATGTTCATTTAGGGCATGTCTGGAATTCGAGTTTACATACAGATTGTTGAATAGGAAACTCATAAGACTGTCCTGTGGCTCATGCATTAGAAAAAGTACCATAAAATAATATATGTAAATTTTGCTAAAAGACTGAAGACTAACTAACAATCAATATTCTTGACAGGATTGAGGGTGGTGAAAAATTCAGGAAAACCAAAAATAACGACCTGTTAAGATTACAGTGAACTAGATGGTGGTGCCGATTCATTAGTTGACAACCTAGATTGTGTTGATGCATTAGTTGACAAACTTAAATAAAATTTTAGACTTTGCTTTTGTTACTAAATGTTCAGTTGACACTAAACCAGGCAACACAACCCATTGTTGCCGTTTCATGGGAATTTCCCACAAACCTGTGGAGGAAAAGACGTGACATGGAAGGTCAAAGTTTGTCTACAATCTGTGGGAATCTTCATGGGAATTTATCACTTCTATGGGATGATTCATGGGAGAAAAAAAAAAAAAAAAAAAAACTCAATATGGGGGATTTTTTATGGGAATATCTCAGTTTCATGGAAATTTTTGTGGAATACTCAATATAATCGTAGTTTGTTTTTAGAAAAATTTGAAAAGAAAAATATATACGTATATATTTCACAGTTTCGAGAAAAATGTTTCCCGTACAAGACAAGTTCGGGAGTTAGATGTGTCTGCGTCTCTGCAACTCTGCGCCTGCAGTTAATCCAAAGTATTTGTCAAAGTGCTCTGATGAAAACCTTCCAAGTCTTGAGTTTTTGAACTAGGTCTTACCCTGTGAGGCAATGAATTTTGGTTATGAGTTCCATATCTTTGCTACCGATTGTTCTCTAAAGTATGGTCAAATCAGGTATGTTAAGGAGAGATGCAGATCTTTTGTAACTGAACTCTTAAACCAAGTTCAGATGCGCTTACCAGAAAATGTTGACATCCTTTTCATGTTAAAGCATTTTCATCCATCCATTGCTACATCTCACACTAAAGAATCTATTGCTCCTATTGCAGATAGGTACAAGTCAACATTCAATGACTTAGATGACTTGGAAAATGAATGGAATGCAATTGGCATTCAGCAATGGCCTGAGACTTGCTTGGGCAATGTCACATTTTGGGGAAAGTTAGCAAAAGAAAAAATTCAGCAGGTGAATTAATGTTCCCAAATGTATCAAGCCTTGCACTGGCATTATTAAGCTTGCCTTTTTCGAATGCTTCTGTTGAGAGAGCTTTCTCTCAAATGAATGTACTACATTCTACGTTAAGAAACCGTTTTCATGAGAGGTCTGGAGGCATTACTCCAGATAAGGAGTAGCTTGGCACAACGGTATGGGTCATGTAAAGAGTGATTCTTATTATGACATGTTAAGGAATTTTTATGCCAAAGGCTCTGTAGAAGAGGAGGAGGAGAAGGAGGAAAATTACTTTCTAGCATCAGAATTGGGCTTATTCGAGTAGATGGCATTATAACTAAGGGATGAGAATTTTCTTTTATTGTGCTTTTATTTGGCAGAACTTTATATCATGCTATCAGCAACATTTTTGTCATATATCTGAATAATTCAATTTCTGTAACTTTAGTTGTGTGGATCAAAATTCCCTTAGAACTTTTTCTGTATGTATTCCTGATTTATTCATATGACAGTTCCTAACTTTGAAAGGGCTGTTGCTTTAAAAGGAAAATATATCCTTTTTTTTTCCTGTCTGCATATTTGATTTGTGTGTTTTATGTAATCAAGAAATAAACTATCAGAATTCTCGCGGGAATTTCTTTTTGGCGATGTGGGATTTGTGGGAATTATTTTAAATCCAAGGGAATTTAATTTTAACAAAATGGCAACACTGCATTCCAGACTGCTCAGTTGACACTAGACCAGGACCTGTATTTACAATCTTTTTAACTTACTCACAAACTTACTCCAAAACCATCACTCTTGTTCTTTACTAAGAGTAATTCTTAAGAGTAATTCATAATGACCTCGAGCACAACTCCTAGCAAAGAGTAAGAGTAGGTTAAAGGCGAAGAAAAGTAATATGAAATGCAAAGTAGGACAAAAGTTTGTGTTTGGACTATTTTATTGATTTTCCCAAATCATACCTTATTTTGTGCATTTTTGTTATTTATATATTGTGTAAATATTTAGTAGCTGTATGACAAATTAGTTTGTTTAATTATTACAGCTAAAAAAAGAAAGATATTTCAACCAAAACAAATACGCAATATTCGTAAAACTTTAACAAGTCTCGTGGTAGTTTTGAACAGAGTCACGTAGCCTTTGTCTGTAAATTCTTTGTTAATTCGAAATGTCGACACCGCAATCATCATATGAAGTCAAAAGAAGAGAAAATTGGACATATGACCAAACATTATTTCTGGGCTCAGCTCGTGTCGGCCTATGAAAGTATCCTTAATATCATTATTTCTAGGTAAAATTAATCTAAAATTACCAGAGAAAAACAAAATTAAGAAAATGTCAGTAAAACGGACTCGCTCACTCTATAAAAGTGTCGGTATGAAAATATAGGCGAGTGGGATCACTACCACGAGTCATTCACCATTTAGACCTTCCAACATAAAATCCCCACCAGAGAGAGCTGATACTAAGGGGTGATGCGGCCGCTACTACTACTACTACCGACGCCACGGACAGCAGCGCCCCTAGTGGTCATCCTTAATCATTAGCTTCGCAGCGCTAGTGCGCTTTTTCCTCTCGTGTTGTTTTTTTGTGGATTTATCTCGTCATTTACGATGGAACGTGCTGCTATTGCATCGGCTAAGTTAAGTGCCTCATAAGTAGTATTTTACAGTTTTTTAGTCTTCCAGGGACCAGTATTTTCCTTCTTATAGGTCATATACGGTCTCCCAGTTGACTCGTGGCGGCTGTGTGCCGCCTCGTGTTAAGATTTCCCGGTCTCCCATACTGGGACATCTTATACTTATGGGCTTTTTATATTTACGTTCATCGTTTATTACATCGTTTTTATAGCTAGGACAGCCCTTTACCATTTCTCTTGAGTAGTCTGCATATTCGTTGGGCAGGCCTCGTAACCCCTTCTGTCCGGGCCGCCAATCCCTCCGCCAAGGTAAGTAGTTCCATCCGAAACAGCTGACGAAAAAAAAACAAGCTGACGAACAGCTGACGACCTCGTGTGCCCCGATGCGCGACCCCGAGGCCGACCCAAGAAGCCATGCGACCTTCCCAGTCGCTTCTTGCTGTCCTTCCCGACATGGCTTCGTCCTCGTGCCCTCCCGCGACCTCGCGCTATCCCACTCACGAACAGTTTGCTGCGGTCAATCCGGTCTCTTTATATCATGTATTGCAATTATGTGATGACAAAAGGTCATTGTTAATATTTTTAATGAAAAGTGGCCTTATTGGCGATTTCAGCGGTCAGTGTGATAAGTGTGATGAAGGCACATTCGCCCTGATCAAGCATGGCGAAACATTCCAGTGGCGGTGTAACGTTCGAAGATGTCGGAAACTGAAAGCAATTCGGAATGGCTCCTTCTTCTCTGGGTCACACCTATCCTACAAGACTATTTTGGGCTTGATCCATTGCTGGCTTTACGAACTTCCCCAGACATATGTACGGATGAGTCTGTGTATAGGTTCCGACCATACCATAGTCGATTGGTACAATTTCTGCCGGGAAGTTTGTATTGAGATTTTGGTGCAGGACAACCGGAAAATCGGGGGGCCAGGACACATCGTGGAAATTGACGAATCCAAATTTGGGAAGAGAAAATTCCATAAAGGTAGACGTGTCGATGGTTGTTGGGTCCTTGGTGGGATTGATCGCGAAACAAAGGACACATTCTTTCAAGTTGTTCCAGATAGATCTGTAGAAACACTCCTCCCAATTTTAATTTAAAACATTCATCCAGAGTCAACCATAATTTCAGATTGTTGGAAATCCTACCACACGTTAAGTCAGCATTTCAAAACACACCTTAATGTAAATCATTCACTAAATTTTGTTGATCCCGATGATAAACGCATACACACAAACACAATAGAATCCACATGGCGGGTCTTGAAACTAAATGTTTTGCCTAGAAGTGGTACAGTAAAAACATTATATAGTTCATATTTTTCCATGTATTGCATTAAGAAGCGTTACCTTTCAAATGTAGATTGTCCTTTAAAGCATTTTTAGAATTAGTTAAACGTGCATATCCATTAAATAGAGTAGTTTCAACACCCGTTAAAATGCGGTCTAATTCCACTGAAACGCAACAATCATTGATAGATCGCTCCACCCAAACGGATCCGTTGAAAACACGAGTGTTTCTCCCCCCAATTTCATCCGGCCCGATCCCGCCAAAATCACTCCAGCCAGCTCCGAAGAGAGGAAGGTTCGAACCGTCCGAATTGTCTGACGATTCCGATTTCCAGCTTTAGTTCTACCCGTCCGACTTGTCTGCCGATTTCCGATTTCAACTCCCCGATTTCCAAACCAACAAAGTTAAGTCCGGTTTTATACTCCCCCCCCCCCCCCCCCCCCCCCCCCCCCCCCCCCCCCCCCCCCCCCCCCCCCCCCCCCCCCCCCCCCCCCCCCCCCCCCCCCCCCCCCCCCCCCCCCCCCCCCCCCCCCCACCCCACCCCCCCCCCCCCCCCCCCCCCCCCCCCCCCCCCCCCCCCCCCCCCCCCCCCCCCCCCCCCCCCCCCACCCCCCCCCCCCCCCCCCCCCCCCCCCCCCCCCCCCCCCCCCCCCCCCCCCCCCCCCCCCCCCCCCCCCCCCCCCCCCCCCCCCCCCCCCCCCCCCCCCCCCCACCCCCCCCCCCCCCCCCCTCAGATCATCGAGCTTGCTCGATTCAATTATCTTTATTTTTTTTCTAAGTAGGCCAACGAAAACAGTGTTAGTCCACCCGTTCTAACTCGGGCTAGGTGGGTTCATTTCGTTACGGTCATTTTTAGTTTGGTACGTTAGTTTTTTTTCTGGGCTCAGCTCGTGTTCGGCCTATTGAAAGTATCCTTAATATCATTCTTTCTAGGTAAATTAGCCTAAAATTACCAGAGAAAAACAAAATTAAGAAAATGTCAGTAAAACTGACTCGCTCACTCTTAAAAAGAAGTGTCGGTATGATATAGGGGCGAGTGTGGAACACTACACGAGACAAACACCAATTAGAACTTCCCTATCAGAATCCCCCCAGAGAGCTGATACCAACGGGCGATGCAGCCTCTACTACTACTACTACTAGAGGACGCCACGGACAGCAGCGCCCCTAGCGGTCATCCTTAATTTTTAGCGCCAGCGACAAGTCGCCATTTCTTGTGCTTGTGCTTTTCTTGCGATTTATCCGCATCTTCATCATGGAACGCTCTGCAATTGCCACGGCTAAGTTAAGTAACTCATAAGTAACGTTTTACCGTATTTTTATCTTCCGGGTACCAGTATTTTCCTTTTTATAGGTCATATACGGTTCCCCGGTTGTCTCGTGGCGGCCATGCCGCCTCGTAAGAATTCCCGGTCCTCCATACTGGGACTTTCTTATGCTTATGGGCTTACTTTATCACATTCATTGTTTACATCGAGTTTTAGCTAGTCAGCCCTCCTACCATTCTTAGCTTGGTATTTAGGGCTATTATATTTTCGGCCCAGCATCCCGGCTCTTGCTCTACATCGGCTATCGCTGGCTCCGAGTAGGCTCCTGTTTCGGAACAGTCTGCCTCCTCCTGGGCCTTCTTTCTCTTTTACTAAAAGTGTCTCTTCCTCCTTTCGATGTATTTTTATTATTTAGGGTGTTAGGCTAGCCTAGGTGCTTGTTCCACATATTGGTACAGCTTGGTTCACGTGGCCCTACCACGGTTGGGTGCTCGCGGCCTAGGCCTCTTGCGGTCACGTGTCCTATAGCACCTTACCCTGCCCCTTCCCTCCCTCTCTGATGTAGGGAGGGGCTGGGGGACCCCTTGGTTGTTATAACAACCTCATCGCCTTCTCTCACACTCTCGGAGGTGACCGGAGGGGGGTCCCCCCGCAGGGGGTATAGGGCGACCACTATAGGTACCGGGTCTCCATGCGGGTAGTTGGTGAAGCGGGGAGGAGTAGGCCATCCTCCCCCCTTTTCTCGCTCCCGCCGTGTTTCGCCGGGACCTTCCTCCCCCCCTCCCCATTGCTTAGCCACCTCCCTCCAGATACGTAAGGAGCCTTCCGTCGCAGCCGGGGCCCCTTTGGTTATAGGTTATTGGCTCCGCTAGCGGGCAGGGTGGGCGCTATGAGTGGTCGGTTGCTTGCCTACTATATCCTTATATCTCTCCCCCGCTACCGGAAGGGAGCTTACCCTTACCTACGCACTCTTCTAGTAGACGGGTGGAGAGTAGTGTTTTAATTTTGTTATTTTAAGGATATGTACCCTAATTATAAGATATTTTACAATGATTGTGTGTTATTATATTATTTTTATCAACCATCCCCGCCATTGTCCGTCGTGGTTTCCATTACCACCACTCCTAGTTGGTTGATTCTTGTGCCTCCGCCATGGGCGGAGCCATAGTCTATCTTCCAACCTGGTTACCACACGTATTTTAGCGGGGCTCTGGTTTTATCTAACTTTATCGCTCCGGCACCAACGGAGCATATGTTAGGCTGTAAGTGTTTACTCTGTACTCATGTACTTTTTCACTTACAGGCTTACCAACTGCCAGGTCCCAGCCGTAATGCGACGCTCTACGACCCCTGCGGACAGGACGAGTGCAGGTCTCACGCCCCGTGTGCCACGTCGTACAATGAGACGATCGTCTGGCACCCCGAAGCCTGCGCATATGCTACGACCTGGTCGGTCAGCTGGGAGATGGGGTATGTCCATTATAGGCTTACTTATGATTTTACTAACAACTTCTAGTCGTAAGTTTGTTAACCCTGTCCACAATTGGTAGCTAATCTCACCTTTCTTTTCAGGCTAGCGGTTGTGAGGGAAGTCGCCCTCGCCACCCTGAAAGCGTGGGTGGGCGGCTTTGGGAAAAAAAAACGCCGCCAAGGGCCACAGCCCCTACATCTTGGATAGGAAGCTGGCCATCCAGATCTTCCCCGCGGGCAAGTCGACGGGCTACGTCGACCCCTTGTCCGCTGCCCCATTGATAGCCTCCATCCAGCAAGACCTCCAGCAATCGTTTGGGGTCGTAGCATCCCAGGAGTCGGTTCCGGACGTCGCTGCTCTGGACCTGAACCTTGAGCCAATGGCGGTAGTTAGCGAGGATTTGTTGGTTGAGGTAGGTTTGTCGGGCGCCCAAGGTCTTTCCTTGGGCGCGCTCCTGGATTCTTCTCCTGTCCCTTCTTCTTCCGCCTCTTTCCAAGGCTTTGCGGGATCCGAGATCCCTAGCCGCCCTCCCGCTCTCTCTGTACCTCCTAAGGAGAAGGGAAAGAGAGAACCGAAGACCTTGTCTAAGTCGACTTCTAGGAAGTCGTCTTCGTCTTCTTCGGCCAGGAAGTCGTCGACTTCATACGCCGATGCGGTGAAGGCTAAGCCGAGCTCTTCCCAGTCGAAGAGCTCCAGAAGCAAGGCTTCGAAGGAGAAGGCTCGCGCTACCACCCGAGTCACTGCCTTCTCCCGCCTCCGCTGCCTCCTCTCCGGCTATGCCGGCAGGGGGTGGGTGGCAAGCACCAGCACCTGCGTTCCCTACTGCTGTCTCACCAGGGATGATGGAACAGGTAGGGGTGCTGGTAGGTTCCCAAATTCAGCATTGGGAAACACGTTTTGAGCAGATGTTCGCGCAATTATCGAACAGTCTGTCTCAAACTGGACAGTCTATCCAGGACCATCTCTAAGTAGAATGAGAGAGAATGAGGACCGAGTGGCTGGGCTAACTCAGGCTCCTCCCCCAGTCTCCCCTGCATCTAGCACGGGGATTCTCCAACTTCCGCCTTACGACTCCTTGCAGCTTTCTCTATGGAGAATCCATGGAGAGTAGCGGCCTACGCTCCTTTTAAGGACGGGATGATTTCGATCCCGGAGTTTGGTACTCGAAGGATTGAGGACTTCGAGTTCTACCCTCCGGGTCTGACGCAGCCTTTCATGGGGTATGCTAGGCTGACGCCAACGGCTCTCACGAGAGAGGATAAGATCTCAAAGGAGTCAGTTCTCTACAGTAGAGATCACGCCCAGCGAGAATGGGTTCACTGCCTTGAGGACTGGGAGTGTACTAACACTAAACTCCAGGCCTACAAGAGTCCCTTCACTATTTTCGCGACGGAAGAGGAGGTCTCTCTTCCGTTCGCTACGAAATTGGTGGAGAAGGCTCTTCAGGCAGTCCTCAAGGATGAGCCCATTCCACAGTTGAGGGAGTCGGAGTCTACTTCTCCACTCTTCCCCGCCTTCGGAGAGTTGTGGGAAAACCTGCCAGCTACATTCACGCAGGGTAAACTCAAGCCGGACTGCGCCATGGACCAGTTCGGTGAGAAATTACCTAGGCTGCCGGATTCCCTAATCCAGGCAGAGTTCGATGCGCGGAACTAGGTTTGGCAGGGTCCCTCAACTCTCTCATCGTTACGGAAATGGCTGCTCTTTCCTACGCTACGGAACCGCTGTTTAAGATTCTGGCGAAAATCTCAATTTCAGACGGTTCTGTCAGACGCTTTGACTTCTCCAAGCCAGGAGGAACTGCCGGAAGCATGTCCTTCAAGAGTGCACTATCAGGCATGAGCCTAATAGACTCTTGGCTGCGAGCATGTGGGGAGCGGATCTCTTCCCAGAGTCCGCAGTGAACGAAGTCCACCACGAAGCTGCTAGACTCAACCAGAGCCTTAGAGCTAGGTGGGGTATTTCCTCTAAGAGGAAACAGGAATCCGTTCCCACGGCTGGCAAGAAACCAAAGAAGGCTGGTAAGAGTTCCAGCCTTATAAAAAACTTCAACATCAGCAGCAGTTTGTGCAGGCAGTCCCAGTTACCCAACAGGGGACAACCTTCCACATCCAAACAGACCCAACCTTTCCTCCTGGTGCCCCAGCAATCTCAACCATACTACTTCCTATCGCTATCTCGCCGGCCTTTTAACCCTGCTTATGAGGCTCAAGGCTACTCTCAACCGAGGGGTAGGGCGAGAGGTTACTTTCGTCAGCGTGGCGCAGGAAGGGGCACAAGGAGTAGGCAGTTCAGAGGAGGGCGTGGTGGCCAACCCGCCCATCAGCAATGAGGCTCCCCAGGTAGGAGGGAGGCTGTTCCTCTTCCGCCACAGGTGGGGTTCAGCAATTGGGCACAGAGCATAGTGTCCAAAGGATTAGGCTGGAGTTGGATCAAGATCCCCCTCCAATCAAATCATTTCATCAGGTACCGTCAAAGGAATTGATAGATTACGCGGAAGAACTCCTTCAGAAAGGAGCTATTGCGAGAGTCAAACATCTAAAATTTCAAGGGCGCTTATTCAGCGTGCCAAAGAAAGGCTCAACAAAAAGAAGGGTAATCTTAGACTTGTCAAAGCTAAACTCTTTCATTCGCTGCGACAAGTTCAAGATGCTTACCCTCTCGCAAGTAAGGACCCTACTTCCGCGTGGAGCGTCACATGCTCCATCGATCTTACAGACGCATACTATCATATCCTATAGCCAGGCACTTCCGCCCATTCCTAGGATCAGGCATCAGGCTAGGAAATCAGACACTCTCATTCAAAGTGATGCCCTTCGGTCTGAATGTAGACCCCCAGGGTATTATTTCACAAAGATAGCAGAAGTGGTGTACAACAATTGAGAGCTCAGGGAATCATGGTAGCGGCATACCTCGACGATTGGTTGATCTGGGCACCAACAGTCGAGGAATGTCTCGAAGCTACCAAAAAGGTAGTTCACTTTCTGGAACATCTGGGGTTCCAGATAAACAAAACTAAATCCAGACTTACTCCGGAATCTCATTTTCAGTGGCTAGGAATCCAATGGGATTTGTCTTCCCACAATCTATCAATTCCAGTGGGCCAAACGGAAGGAAATAGCAAAATCTGTCAGGCAATTCCTCAAATGCAAACAGACATCAAGAAGAAACCAGGAGAGAATCCTAGGGTCTCTTCAGTTTGCTTCGGTAACAGATATCCTTCTGAAAGCAAGCTGAAAGATATAAATCGAATTTGGCGGTCAAGAGCAAACTCCAAATATCGAGACAAGTTGTCAGTAATTCCACAGATCCTCCGCAACCAACTACGGCCTTGGTCAAAAGTAAAGAACTTAGCCAAGAAGGTACCCCTTCAATATCCCCTCCCAGTGTTAACCATTCACACGGATGCTTCCCTGTCCGGGCGGGGGGGATACTCTCAATTCAAAACAGGTTCAGGGACTTGGTCAGTTCAATTTCGCCAGCTCACATAAACGTGTTGGAAGCAATGGGCAGTATTTCTTACTCTGAAGAGACTGCTTCCCCCGAAGAAGTCTCATCTAAGGCTAGTTTTGGACAGTGCAGTGGTAGTTCCACTGCATCAACAGAGGAGGTCCAAATCCAAGCATGTGAACCATGTCATGATAGCCATCTTTGCATTAGCAAACAAACACAAATGGCATCTGTCTGCCACTCACCTGGCAGGAGTAAGAAATGTGATAGCAGACGCCCTGTCCCGGTCAGTTCCTCTGGAATCAGAGTGGTCTCTGGACGTCGGGTCATTCCAGTGGGTAAGCCAGAGAGTCCCAGGTCTCCAAGTGGATCTCTTTGCCTCACAAGCGAACCACAAGCTCCCTTGCTATGTGGCCCCAACCTGGACCCTCTGGCTTATGCCACGGATGCCCTGTCGTTAGATTGGAATCAGTGGAGGAGGATTTATATTTTTCCTCCAGTGAATCTTCTCTTGAAAGTCCTAGACAAACTAAGTCTTTCAAAGGGATAGTAGCTCTGATTGCACCGGATTGCCCGCCCAAGGAGCAACTGGTATCCTCTTCTTTTGGAATTGGGTCTCCGACCTCAACGGATCCCCAATCCCAAACTGTCACAATCAGTACAAATGAGGACTGTGTTCGCTTCCTCAAGAACTCTCCAGACCCTAACTTTATGGACTTCATGAAGTTTGCGGCTAATAAAGATGCTGACATTGATCCACAGAACATTCTCTTCCTAGAATCAGATAAGAGAGAGTCAACCATTAGACAATATGACTCAGCTGTTAAAAAAATTAGCATCTTTCTTGAGAGATTCGAACACCACAACCATGACAGTTAATTTGGCTATATCCTTTTTCAGATCCTTGTTTGAAAAAGGTTTAGCAGCTAGCACGATTACCACTCACAAATCGGCTTTGAAGAAAATCTTTCAAGTAGGTTTTCAGATAGATTTGACTGAATCTTATTTCACATCTATCCCTAAAGCCTGTGCTAGACTTAGACCTTCTCAGAGGCCTACTACAGTTTCATGGTTCTTAAATGATGTCCTCAAACTAGCTTCAGATACTGACAACTCATCTTGTACGTTCATTATGCTCCTGAGGAAGACATTATTCTTATTAAGCCTAGCCTCAGGAGCTAGAATTTCAGAACTGTCGGCTCTATCCAGGGATGCGGGTCATGTGGATTCCTCCCATCAGGAGAAGTTCTACTGCTCCGGATCGTAGCTTTTTAGCCAAAAATGAAGATCCTCTTGCAAGGTGGGCTCCTTGGAAGGTTATCCCACTTCCCACGGATCCTTCTCTCTGCCCAGTATCAACTCTTAGAGCCTTTCTTTCTCGTACTTCTTCTAGATCCTCAGGTGCTCTCTTTATGAGAGAAAAAGGTGGTACTTTATCAGTTAAAGGCATTAGACAGCAAATCCTTTACTTCATTAAACAAGCAACCCTGACTCATTCCCAAAAGCACATGATATCAGGGGAGTAGCCACCTCAATTAATTTATTTCCAACATATGAACTTTGAGGATCTTAGGAAGTATACTGGATGGAAATCCCCGACAGTCTTTAAACGGCATTATTTAAAGTCCTTGGAATCTTTAAAGTTTTCAGCAGTAGCAGCGGGAAACATAGTTTCCCCTGATACTGTAGTAGTTGTAGTATTGATCCAGGTCTCCTTTCTACCTACTTCAACCAACATGCCTCAACCTATCGTCAGGCTACTCAACATCATAGCCTTAGCCGTTGTATCATATAGTGGATTGTCCCTTATTTTTTTGCTAGGGACAACACTTTTGTACTGATATGTACTTCAGTGTACCTACCCTTATTTTTATGCTAGGGTAGGACACAATATGTTTGTATATTCACCATTTTGTGCTTGTGATGAACTTCAATCACAATGTGTTTGTATATATTTGGAATTAATTGTATTAATGATGGATTTCAGTGTACCTACCCTTATTTTTATGCTAGGGTAGGACACATGTATGTATATATATTTTGTAATTATGTATTCTAATTAAGTAAATCCCAAATTTGTCTTATTTTACATGCATCTCTGTAATTTTATTTATTTACCATTTAAGTACTTTAAGTTTACTAACATTCTATTATTTTACTCTTATAATAAGTTAGTTTAAGTGCTTAATTGTATGCTGTAATTGATTTACTTATATTATATCCATCATTTTAAACTGTTTTTTCATTTGTTTCCTTTTCCATCTTGTCTGTTTCTCTGGTACTCTTCATAGGCCGACACGAGCTGAGCCCAGAAAAGGGATTTTGACGAAGGAAAAAAAAAATCTATTTCTGGGTGATTGGCTCGTGTCGCCCTATGAAACCCCCCCTTTTTATGGTTTGTTTTCCCCCCCTTGCAGGACAAGATGTAATTATTGTTTTAATTAAGGATGACCGCTAGGGGCGTGCTGCTCCGTGCGTCCTCTAGTAGTAGTAGTAGAGGCTGCATCGCCCGTTGGTATCAGCTCTCTTCTTGGGGGGATTCTGATAGGGAAGTTCTAATTGGTTGTTCTCGTGGTAGTGTTCCACACTCGCCCCTATATCATACCGACACTTCTTTTTAAGAGTGAGCGAGTCAGTTTTACTGACATTTTCTTAATTTTGTTTTTCTCTGGTAATTTTAGGCTAATTTACCTAGAAAGAATGATATTAAGGATACTTTCATAGGGCGACACGAGCCAATCACCAGAAATAGATTTTTCCTTCGTCAAAATCCCTTTTTTTTTTCTATGCATTTTGTGGCAAAAAACCTTTGCTTGGGCTATGTTCGGTCTACGAATGCAGAGTAGGGGTTCAACCACAACCGTTATCAATGTAAATGCGTTATTTAATTATTTTGTCCAAATTAAGCACGCCATTGTTATTTCCGCTATGCTGAAGTCAGGCACACTCAACACATCCGAACATTCACGTCCACTAGAAGTCCACATGTTCGAACGCAGTCCAGTGTTCGAGCAAACAACGTGGCCTTGACTTTAACCAATGTATTCTCGGAAATATTCATTTGTTTAGTTATCAGTAAGGATATACGGGTGCCAGCCATATGTATGGACAAGTTATATTGGTTAGATATTTATAATTGTTAACTTACTACACAGGGGCGCCCCCCGGCCAGGTAAGGACATGCAGACTTAGTTTGGTTAGGTCGGTTCCTTTGGTTAGGTAGCAATCACTGTTAATATACTATACTGGGCTTTGCCGGCCAGGTAAGGACATGGAGACTAACTATGGTTAGGTTGGTTCCTTTGGTTAGGTAGCAATCACTTAATATACTATACTGGGGGGTGGGGGTCCAGGGGGGCGAAGCCCCCCGGCCAGGTAAGGGCACGCGGCCTAAGTTTGGTTAGGTTGGTTCGTTTGGTTACGATCACCGGAGCTCCTACAGTTTAGTTGGAACAGGAGCTCCTACAGTTTAGTTGAAACGGGAGCTCATACAGTTTAGTTGGCCACTGGTTTCGTTTGCTAGGGTTTCGTGGTTTTTAGTGTTCATTGCCGTCGTTTGGTTAGCCTAACACAACGGGGGACGGGACCTCCTACATTTTTGCTGGTACGTGAGCTCCTACAGTTTACTTGGCAACGGGTTTCGTCTGCTAGGCCAACGAAAACAGTGTTAGGGGTCCTAAGTTTGGTTAGGTTGGTTCGTTTGGTTACGATCAGTTCAGTTGGCCATGTACCGCATTTCATACATGAACATTCTATTAGGCTAATAGCCCATATGTTCGGTCTACGAATGTTGAGTAGGGGGACAGTTTAGGGAGATGAACCGATTAATTAGTAGACATTAAACGTGGCCACCTAAACTGAGTATGGGGAGGAGCTGCTACAGTTTAGTTGGCCACGGGCTCCGGGAGCTGCTACAGTTTAGTTGGCCACGTGTTCCGTCTGCTAGGGTTTCGTGGTTTTCCTTTTTCATTGTCGTCGTCTGCCTCTCTCCCCACCCAAAAAACCCCGGTTTCCCAATCGGTCCCCCCTTACCGTTTTCATTTACTTTTAACCAAAACTCGTGTGTGTCTCCCACCCAAAACCCCGGTTCCCAATAGGGTCCCCCATTACCGTTTTTTTTTAGGTTTCGGGTTTTCCAACACTACACGTTTTCAAAACTAGCGCCAAAACAAACGGCCGCCATCTTGTTTGTATTCATCCGCCGATGCTCTGGCAGAAAGTACTCTTGGCCGACGAATCTGCAGGCGCTCTAGTCTCTTAGTTTGGTATTTAGGGCTATACCGTGTTTCTGGCCCAGCATCCCAGCTCTTGCTCTTCATCGGCTACCGCTGGCTCCGAGTAGTAAACTGTTCTTCGGAACAGCTTGCCTCCTCCTGGGCTTCTTTCTCTTTTGCTAAAAGTGTTTTTCCTCCTCCTTTACGGTGTATTATCAGTGTTATTTAAGGGTGTTAGGCTAGCCTAGGTGCCTGTGCCATGTGTTGGTACAGTCTGGTTCACGTGGCCCCTCTGTGGTTGTGTTGCTATCGCGGCTTAGGCCACCTGCAATCACGTGTCCCATAGCACCTACCCTTCCCTTCCCTCCCTACCAGGTATAGGGAGGGTCTGGGGGATCTCCTTGGTTGCCATGACAACCACAGTAGCCTACCTCCCTCTCCCTCTGAGGAGGCCTGGAGCTCCCTCCCAGCTGGGGTACAGGGCGACCACTTTGTCTCGGGTACCGGGTCACCGAGCGGGTAGCTGTAGTGACGGGGAGGGGTAGGCCACCCCCCCCTCTCTCTCCCACGCCATGTTACGCCGGGACCCCCCACCTATTGCCTCAGTCCCACCCTTCCCTACCGTAACGAACGGAGCCTCCGCTGAAGCGGGGGCCCCTTTGGTTATAGGTCGTCTGGCTCCGCCAGTGGGCGGGGTGGACATTCCTAGTGGTCTGTTGCTTGCCTACTATATCCTGTTTTCCGCTACCGGAGGAGAGCTCGCTCCTTACCCGGGCACTCTTCTAGTAGACGGAAAATTTTATACTTCGTTATATATACGGATATACCCTAATATTACGGTGAATTTTAGTTTTAATTTAATTTATGTGCCATCTCCGTCGTTCTCCTTCGTGGTTTCATGGCTCCTCACCACTCCTGGTTGGAATCTTTTTTCCTGTCTCGTGTAGCCTTAGACAAACTCAACCCGCCTAGTTACCACACGTATTACGGCGGGGCTCTGGTTAATCTAACTTGCACGCTCCGGCATGCAGCGGAGCATTTGTTAGGCTGTAAGTGTGCACCTGATACTCATGTATCTCTCCACTTACAGGCTACCAACTGTCAGGTCCCGGGTTGCAACTCAACGCTCTACGACCCCTGCGCCCATGAGGAGTGTAGGACCCACACCCCTGTGCCACCACCCACAATGGGACTGATCGTTGGCACCCGGAGGCTTGCACCATCTGCTACGACCTCGTTAGTCAGCTGTTGGGTGGGGTAAGTCTACTCTTAGACTTCTTGGTCTTATCACTACTAACACTTAGTTTTAAGCTTCGTTCAACCCTATCTCCGCCGTTAGAAGCTTCATATCGCCTTCTCTTTCAGGCTGCCGACCGTGAAGGAAGTTGCCCTGGCAACCCTGAAGGGCTTGGGTGGGCGGCTTCGGGAAGAACGCCGCCAAGGGCCAGCCGTATATTCTTGACAAGAAGCTGGCCGTTCAGATCTTCCCCACCCCGGTGGCAAGTCGACCGGCTATGTCGACCCCATCTCGGCAGCCCCTCTCATAGCTTCGATCCAGCAGGAGGTGCAGCAGGCGTTCGGGTCCGTCTCCACGCAGGAGCCGGTCCCAGATGTGGCTAACCTGGACCTGAACATTGAGCCTATGGCGGTAGGGGCAGAGGATTTGTTGGTTGAGGAAGGTGTGTCGGGCGCCCAAGGTCTTTCCTTGGCGCTCCTGGATCTTCTTCCCTGTCCTTTCTTCTGCTTCTTTCCAAGGCTTTACGGGATCTGAGATCCCTGCCCGCTCTCCCGCTCTTTCTGTACCCCCGAAGGTGAAGGGACAGAGAGAACAGAAGACTCTCCATAAGACGAC
The DNA here is from genome assembly GCF_015104395.2 of Macrobrachium nipponense. Classification (NCBI taxonomy): domain Eukaryota; kingdom Metazoa; phylum Arthropoda; class Malacostraca; order Decapoda; family Palaemonidae; genus Macrobrachium; species Macrobrachium nipponense. The sequence continues at coordinate 168,650,544 of NC_087201.1, forward strand.
TTCTAAGAAGTCGTCGTCTTCTTCAGCTAGGAAGTCTACGACTTCCTACGCTGACGCGTGTGGAAGGCAAAGCCGAGCTCTTCCTACTCTAAGAGCTCTAGAAGCAAGGCTTCTAAGGAGAAGGCTCGCGCTCCGGCCGAGCCAACGCCTTCTCCGGCATCTACCGGATCTACTCCGGTAACTCCTGTTGGGGTGGCGGGACCGAGCTCCTTTGATCCCACCACCTTTTCGGCAGTTGTGATGCAACAAGTGGGAGAGATGGTTGGCTCTCTGGGCTCTAGTTTGAACAGATGTTTGCGCAGCTGTCAAACACCATCAACCAGTTGGCCAATCCATTCAGGATCTCTCTAACAGAGTTAGAGAGCAAGAGGACCGTTTTGCTGGACTTAGTCAGGTTCCTCAGCCAAGCTCCCCTGTAGCAGGTACTGGTATTTTGCAGTTACCTCCCTACGAATCCCTACAGCCTTCTCCATGGATAAAACCCATGGAGAGTGGCCGCTTATGCCCCCTTCAAGGACGGCATGATCTCTATCCCGGAGTGTGGAACTCGAAGAATTGAAGACTTAGAGTTCTATCCTCCTGGACTGACCTCAGCCTTTCATTGGGTATGCTAGGCTGACCGTTGCTGCTCTCACTAGAGAGGACAAGATCTCCCGAGAGACTGTGCTGTTATAGTAGGGATCACGCACAGCGGGAATAGGGTTCACTGCCTGGAGGATTGGGAGTGTACTAACACCAAACTTCAAGCTTTCAAGAGTCGTTCACTATTTTCGCTACGGAGGAGGAGGCTTCTCTTCCGTTCGCTACCAAATAGTAGAAGCAACTCTTCAGGCAGTCCTCAAAGACGAGCCCATGCCACAGCTGAGGGAAGCGGAATCTACTTCTCCGCTCTTCCCAGCCTTTGGAGAATTGTGGGAGAACTTGCCTGCCACGTTCTCAATAGGTAAGCTTAAGCCAGACTGCGCAATGGGATCAGTTTGGCGAGAAGCTTCCAAGACTGCCTGATACCCTGATTCAGGCAGAGTTCGATGCTCGAACAAGATTTGGGAGGTCCCTTAAACTCCTAATCATTACGGAAATGGCTGCCCTGTCTTACGGCACAGAACCTTTATTCAAGATTCTGGCCAAATCACAGCTTCAGACAGTCCAAGCTGATGCTTTCGACTTCTTTCCTAGCTAGAAGGAACTGCCGAAAGCATGTCTTGCAGGAGGCCACTATCAGGCATGAGCCTAATAGACTCCTAGCTTCACAGAGTCCTCTGTGAACGAGGTGCACCACGAGGCTGCTAGGCTCAACCAGAGCCTTAAGAGCTAGATGGGGCATCTCTTCCAAGAGGAAA
>NC_087201.1:168652383-168699679 GCF_015104395.2 Macrobrachium nipponense
AATTCAAAAATCCCACCACCAGATCAACCCAGCATATAAATTGTACAAAATACAACCAGTTATTGATCACTTCCAGAGGACTTTCAAAAGTCATTACTATCCTGAGAGAAAAATATCCATTGATGAAAGCATTATTGGTTTTAGAGGTAAGACCCCTCATTTGCGACAGTATATGCCAAACAAGCATCATGCTAGGTTTGGAATAAAGGTTTGGTGTATGCGAGGCAAGAAGTGGTTATACTTATGGTTTTGAAGTATATAGGGAACAGCTGGTATGCAAGTAAGTGATAATGGGGCCACATATGACCTTGTTATGAGGCTTCTTGAGAAAGCAGATTTATTTCATCGTGGTCATCACCTAGGTCTTGACAATTACTTTTCTTCACCTAAGCTATTTGAAGATCTTTGGCAGAATGGTACAACAGCAACTGGAACAGTTCGCACTAACCGTAAAGGACTGCCTATGGATGCTGTAAAGAAAAAACTTAAAAACAAAGAGGTTTCAGAGCGTAGAAAGGGTCCCTTTGTTATGTGTAGCGTTACAAGGATGGCAAGAAAACACCTGTTTCTTCTATCTACTTCCTCAAAAGGAGGCTATAAAATTGTAAAAAGAACAGGCAAACCTGACAAAATTGTTCCACAAATTGTTGATGACTACAATCATGTCATGGGTGGTGTAGACTTGAAAGACACCAAGCTTTACTCATACCTAGCTGAACGCAAGACACTGAAATGGACTAACAAGGCAGCCTTTTCACTGATTGGGACTGCTGTCCTCAACAGCTATTTACTGTATGTTGCTAATACATCAAGAAGCCATCCCTTGGATAGATATAAGTTCATGGTCTCCTTAGTCGAGTCGCTTGTCCAGAACTACGAACCAGTAAAAATTATCAGGAAAAGACGTACACTGGAACAAATCCAGGCAGCTTCACTCTCACCTGATCCAGTGGGGAGTCCCTCCCATGTAGCATTATCTGCAGATGATGGGCATAAGATTGTAAAGCTCCCAGTGGGGAAGAAGAGGAACTGTATAGCAGGTCACCCTAAAAGGGTCCGCTCAGGCTATTTTTGCCCAAAATGTGATGGAGGAATTTGCCCTGAATGCTTTGCTGTTTTTCACAATAAAATGAAACACTAGCCATCAAATAAAAGGACGCTATTTGCCTTACAATTTAATACCCATAACGCTACTGAGAATTAACTCTAAAGCCATTTTATGGTCATTCAAAGTAAATTTTGAAAAAATAAATGTTTTTTTTTTAAATCTCCCTCAGTTTTATCATTTTTCTTTCATCAGATTCTTTGCATTTAGGATAATTTCTTATAATGTATCAGAATATTCAAAGCAATAGCTTTCTATTGATATATAACATCATATACTTCAGAGGAGTTCTACATGTCTAAAATTGAGATCAAACACAAACATCAAGAATTGGCTATGGCAGTAGTATTTTATGTACGTATTTCAATTAGGCGAACAATTATAAATCCGGGGTGTAAGGGTTAAAGACTAGGATTAGTTCAAAAAACCTAGCAGCACTGGGAGGGTTGGGGGGAAAATGCAGTGATGTTAGATCTCTTCAGGTCTGAAGATTTCCATAATTTTTGATAAAAGTAATCTCAAATAGTAATTACTGCAACTGCAGACACATGCAGAAGAGATGCAGCAACAACCAGAATTCATAACAGGATAGAGGGTGCAGAAAAATTAATGAAAATCAGGCAATAATTTAAGAGTTTAGAAAATATCTACAGTTGACAAGATGGTGTCAATGCATTAGTTCATAAAAACTGTCCAATTAAATGAGCACTAAACTATTAAGTCAATCCCAGATGTAAAATATAAAAAATGAATTTTACTGAAACAAATCGAGAGTTCTTACGCTCTTGTAACTTACACGACGTGTTTACTTGCGTCCAAAATGACAACAGTATGTGGTAACTGAAGGTAATAATTTTTAATACTAGCTGTATAAGCTGTTTAAATTAAGACGCCCAACTACTAGTGAATGTGAATGAAAAATAAAGCTTTGGATTTGTCAAGAGCAGCCGCAAATAATCATGCTTATAAAATGTCAAGTCTTGAAATGTGGCTTTGTAAAGGTTTAGTGAAATCTATAATAAATGCAGTTTTAAGAGTTTGTAGTCAAGTGATAATAGGGAGTTTCGTTTACCCTCAGAACAACAGTGACCAAATGGTACCATTTGTCTCCTGGTGGTCCTCATTATGTGGAGTACCTGAATAATCAAACTCAAGTGATATGTCCTGTCAGGCTAAAGTCCAATGGCCCATAGCAAATTTCTTCGTACAGTTAACACGTAACCAAGTTCCCACGTTGGTCTAAGCAGCCTAAATATCTTATGTAGTGTCATTATATATTAAAAACAGATAGTCAGCTGATAATTGCTACTATCAACCTGCCTCGGATGAAACTTAAAAAGTTGCAATCACAAAAATACTGAATAGATAAAGATTAATAATGAGCAATTCACCACTACAAGATTAAATCCTGTTTAGTCCAGAATTGAACTGGCTCTGCATTGGCTCCTTGCTAAACTCGCAAAGATATCAAAATAAAGTGGCCAAATTTTCTGAACTTGCTGCATAAAATACTGCCAGTCACTGGAACCAACACAATATGTATACTAATGGTAGATTCACATCAACTGTGCATCTGATGTCTGGGCCCATCCTTTACGGCGCTCCTGATTGGCCCTCAGGAACACTCTCGAGTGTTTCTAGCCGTGACTGGCTTATCAACAGCCAACCAGGAGCGTCATAAGGGACTGGCATAGACACCAGATGCACGGTTGACGTGAATCTACTATAGCTACAAGTTATGAGTTCTGAACTACTTGCTTTTTTTTTTTTTTGTGTTACAATAGTACCAGTCACTGGAATCTACAATACTAGCTACTGGTATCTATAATACTAGCTATATGTAGGCTTCAGAACCTTTAAACTAATGAATTTTTCTAAGAACTATGTCTGTAGATTTGACTAAGAGATTACATTGTATGAAAAAATACTCTGATTATGAAGTCTTTAAGCAGTAACATTATTACTTTAACAGAATGCAATGAATGCGAGTGTTAAGACCTGTATCTAAACCTTTGGTACGTACAACAGCTGTTATTCAATGTTAATTTAGATATACATGTTCAGTCTCATTTTGGCATTCCGGAATCAACAGTTCAGCTTACTCACTAGTGGGATAGAAATCTTAGCAAAGCTTTTGATCTATGCATATACCATTATAGAATAAATTTTCATTCATTGGTGTTAGGTGTTGATAAAGGATATAAAAGCGTTAATTCCTGATCACAAGTAATAAAGTGGATAGAGATTTATACACGTATATTACCCTCATCAAAAAGGAAAAACTTTCAAACTAGGGATGTTGTGGGTAATAAAATGACACCAACAATTAGCATTCCTGCGTCCAAGTGCTCAACTGATCCACTTGCTTAGGCTCTACAGATAAATAGTTTCCTGAGTGAAAGCTGTCCTAGTCAGTCATTTTAATCATGATTTAACACTAAGAGTTTACACTAATCTAAAATACCCCAAAATTTCCAAAAAAAATTTCTTTAGAAAAGTTCTTTAAGAAATCTGAAAGAACTGCATGGCCAGATTTGTCCACCATGTAAAAGTAATGTATATATCCTGAACATATAAAAATTTATAATTCCCTGCAAACTGAGAAAAAGTTTCTGTACTAAACTGAACAGCAACTCAAGCATTTCTTGAACAATGAATCAAAATGCTTTGTTAAATACCGACTTGAAAGTAAGTGTTTTAGCACTAGTAAACACCAACTGCAAGCACACAAAGTATTATGAATGCCACAAGTCTACACTAGGCTTCCCCTCACTGAACAAGGGCAGACTTGGGTTCCTAGCATTCTGACTAGGAATTTTTAGATATTTTATACCATTATACAAACATGACCAACGACCAACTCCCAGGTACTTACGAAACTGAAACAAACGCGAGTTATAGGCATACGAAGACCACAGCAGCTTATGCACATCACCAGTAAAACTAACCTTAGTGCTCAAGTTTCTGGCATTTTGACTATTTGATACTTTAAAATTAGGGTAGACAGACAAGACAAAACTCCTAGATACTTGAAAATAAATTGAAGACTATGCATAGGCCAACAAATGATCACAATCCCATTGTACAAGTCTAGTACGTATATTACCAGACCCTTTGTAGGCCTAATCAAAATTCCTCAAATTCTCTACTGACAACACTTAACGAGCATGATACACTTTATAGGCCTAATCACATGCGTTCTCAAATCATCTGCTGACAAACCTCAAATGATCAGAGTATAATACCACACACTTTTGTAGGCCTAGTTACTCATTCTCTAACAAACCTGAAGCTTTTATGATAAACCGACGTTATGTCAGCAGCTCATGATCACAGAAAAGCCAGTCATGGGACCTAGAAAAAAACACACATGACTAACTCACATGAAAGCAGACACAATTGGGACCTTACACAATGGGTTCTTGGAAGGCAAGTGGCAACATCTGTAAAAAAACAAAATTATGATTACACAAGATCGTTTGAATACTTAACTTGCTTCCAAGCTATTACAACTGTTATTTGAAATAAAACTTAAATGACATAATAAGGACTGAAGGAACATTACACCTTATTTTTATTACTAAAAGTTAAAGCCATTTTCAGAATTTAATTTTCAACATCATCTTAAACCAATAAAAACTTATTTTTCTTCATTAGAACAAAACTAACTAGATTAAGTTCTACAAACATGATCACTTTGAAATACACACTGTAGATGGCTTTGACTAAATTTTGGGATAAATTCACTATACATATTAAGAACATTGCTACCTAGTCCCGTAAAAGAAAAAACATTGCTCTACCTAAACCTATTAATTCCGAAAAAAAAAAACATTCATGGGATATCCCTATAGATACAGAGTAGCTTTGACTTTTACATCAATTCCAGTTTAGTTATAGCGTTTTCCATAAATATTAGAACGTTCATAGTTAGTCTGGACTGGCTCTGTTTACACCTACCCCACCCCCTAAAAACTAGAGAAAATTATCAACGCAGCCAGCATTTTGTTAAAGCAATTGGCTTGTGACCACCTTGTGAAATTTACTTTTGGCAACTATATACTAAAAGTATTTGATAGTTCGACAAAAGACACTAAAATCCTCAACCACAAAATCAAAAGTACAGATTAAGGGGGCCGGCCGGCTAATGCCCTTTTTTAAGGACAGGACTTTGATATTCATACCACTTAATAAGGTGACTTGGGACATCTCCAAACCGCATATGATTTTCGCCTCTGACCTTCGGTTTTGTGACGCCAGGGCGATTTATCCCGAAAATAACCATTTTTCAAATTCTATCTCCTCCCTTGATATTTAATATTAAGACCTGGGATTAACTACCATATATAGACCTGCATGTAGACCTCCTAATCAAATGGAGTTCTTTTTTCTACAAAAAGGTCATTTTTTTGTTAGATATGAATTTTTCAATATGGTCAAAAAATAAACCCTATAAATCAGGAGAAAAAAAATTATAAAAAAAATACGAAACAAAAATTGGAAAAAAGGGCTCTATTTGATTGTTCTATAATGTCTTTCTGAGTTATATACCAAATTCCAATGTTATAGCTTTAAAACTAAGTGAGAAGATAGATTTTGAAGGTCAGTAAGTATAGTTTTGAGATACGGGCGTTCAAAGTTTTCCTTCGTATTTCTATAAAGACAATATTAATAAATAATGATTATTATGAATGTATATTTGTTTTTTGTGTATTAATAAACCAAATCTATCTTATTTATCATAATTTAATCATAAATGATGATCCCTTTGCTCATATATTGCAGCCTGGGGCACTGCTTGAGGCAAGATGGGGCACTCCTTCCTACGCAATTCTCTCTCCCCCCTTCACTAACTCTGCTTATTACAGCGAATTTTCTTCGTGTGTGTGTTAGCGAGATGTTTTCCTTGTATTTTCCTCTTTGGCATGATGAAATTCTTGCCCGAAACAAAGATAAAACAAACGTAATTGCAAGAGAATGTCAAGAGGTGAAACTCGAAGGGCGTACACTTTTTTTACAAAGACAATTTAATAAATCATGATTATTATGAATTTCATATTCCATTTTGGGTATTAAAAAACCAAAACTTTGTTATTTATCATAAATGAAGATCTCTTTGCTCAAAGATCGTAGCCTTGGGCACAGTGTGACGTGTGCTGTCAAGCAAGAAGGGGGCGTTACTAAGCAACCCTCCCCTCTCTCTTCACTAACTACGCATATATTATGATATTCTGTAATAATACTAGAGCGATTTTTCTTAGTCTGTATGTTAGCGAGATGTTTCCCTTGTCTTTTCCTCATTGGCATGATGAAATTCTTGCCGAAACATACATCAACATACTTGAAAGCAGGCGAATGTCAGACGTGAAATGGAACGTGTAGACTACCTGACGTCTGTGATCGCACTAACTCAGGACTGGACTTGGTAGCTTGAGCCTGAAGTCTCCTTCTCGACTCGGGGAATGTCTACAGATGCCATTTCTCCCAATTTCTTTGACAATAATTATCAAAATTTACGATAATAGAAGAAATATTGCATTTTCTTGTACGGATCAATGTTTTAGGCTTATTGAGTTACGTTAACTAATTACCCTGTAACTACGAAAGTAAGAGGAATTTTGAAGAAATATTTCGTATACGTATTCTCAATTGCCATATGAAGCTCCATGAATTTTTTCATGACTGCATTTTTCGCCCTATACCTCCATATATAGAGGTTCCGGCCGGCCCCCTTAAGAAGAGTTTCATGGAATAAAGTCTTTCTTCAGCAATTCTCTACAATATTGCAAGATTACTCTGTACATAAGTACTCTAATCTAAATAGGTGCTATGGATGATTCAAAGGAAAAGTTATGTAACTTTCTACATTTTACTACTTTTAAAAATGTTTCACAACTTACTTTTCCTAGGTAATCAGGATTCACTTTATAATGACATTGCTCCCTTGATGGAACTTAGGTCGATGGCTGTTAATGAAGACATTACTGAAGGCAAACTTCTGCAGGAACCATGTGTCTCTAGAATACTTCATCTGAAATTGCAAAAGAAATTCAGTCTTCTGCCAAAACAAGATTTTTTTTTTTTACAAGTATTGCACAAAACTTAAATCAAATAGCTTCAAATGACAGGGCTTCACACCTCTATGGTTTCTGTTAGACCTAACTTGCATCATTTTCAGGTATTATCTTCTGTGGGAAGCAATTCAAAACCATTTTAAAGAGAACTAAATTTCTGCAATGTCAAACCAATAGCAGGCTTAAAAAAATTCTTCTCACGCCTTCCCGATACAATCCTTAAGCAATCTTTTAAAGCAAACCCTTGTGAATTTCATAAATTTTGGTTTAACAGTTACCTTATTTCCATTACCCAGACAACCAATAGGCATAGTATACAACATACACTATTAAAGACAGTCCACAAAACCCATTATGACAACCTAAGAATTCCCAACATATGAAAAGAGGCTTGTACTGACCAAAAGTATGCAAATTTATCAAGTAACAGTAATGCGTTGGCCACCCTTTTCATTACCCTCTGTTTAAATCTTAAAATATGGCCTTAATTTCTAACTTTGGAGAAAATACTTACTTCGAAGGAGAGCAGAGGTCTTTAGCTCCTTCTCTCAACAACAACTCGTGACTGATGACCATCTCCGGTGTCAGGATGCGTTAAGTACTTTTTCGGAGGGTGGCCTAGCCGTGGTAGTCTGAGAGTTTGGCCAGTCCACGCGGTGTTTTACCCTAGTTCAAGTGCAAATTGGAGTGAATCAAGACCAAAACATGTATAATTACAGGCAGTCCCCGGGTTACGACGGGTTCGGCTTACGACGTTCCGAGGTTAAGGCGCTTTTCAATATATGCATCAGAAATTATTTCCAGGGTTACGATGCATATTCAAGGGTTACGACATCTACAATGCTCATCTGGCAGAAGAAATATGACACCAAAAACGCAAAATAATCAATATTTGAGGGTTTTTTTTTATGAAAAATGCAATAAGAATGCAGTTTACATAGTTTTCAATGCACCCAAAGCATTAAAAGTATGGTTTTCTTAGGATTTTTGATGATGTTCCGGCTTACGACGATTTTCGGGTTACAACGCGTCTCAAGAACGGAACCCCCATCGTAACCTGGGGACTGTCTGTACAATCAAATAAGCACTGAGTTTCAGTTGTGATGGCAGTAAGGATAAAACCACCAATTACAAGGTAAAAATGAATTTCAGTTAAAACCATGACCCCAGGAACAAAGCGTTTCATACTTTCACTAATATAGGCAACAAAATGTTTGATGTGCTGATTACAACTGCAATCTTGAGTAAGGTCAATAAGAGTTACATATACTATACGCTAACATTGTTAAAATACCCAAGTGTTGGGAAGGCTGGGAAAGATGTTGGATCCTTTGCGGTTACGAACGGCACCGCGGGCAGTTGACACATTATTAGATTTCAAAACTGCCTGAAAACATACTTTACGAAGACCTCACATACTTATTTAAGTTTGTATGGCGCTTTCATATATATCACATTAAGTTCGTATGGCGCTTTCATATATATCACATTGTTGACGAAACCTCAGTTTTTTGAATGGTATGCTGAAAGTTGCAATTGTATTCTTGTTTCACCAATTAAATATAGAGTGAATAAGGTTGAACCACGCGATGACTATGGATCCACTGCGGTTGTTTACCCTAGTAGGCTAAAATTGTTCAGTGAGAGCCTTTGCCTACCTAGTTAATTCGGTAGATCTAAGTAATATCCCAGCGTCGGGTATTCCTTGGTTAATTATTGTATCATTCGGTATTTATTAAGAATTTACTATTAAATATTACTACAAAATTAAGTAAAACTTAAAATGGTTTCCTATCGAATTACGGTAAAAACTAGGAAGAGGGACTCAGCCTAGTAATCTTACATCGACCTACATTAGCTAAAACTGATATAAATATAAATTAAATACCTTAAAATTGACTTAATCTTATATCTGGTTGGTAAAGCCAATGACACAAATTGCTGGAATTAAATTTGTACCCGAGAAAACTTGTTACTCCCAACATGTATTTCAGCCTAGAGAAATATTTAACTGAATTTTCTGGTTGTAGCCTAAATAAGGATTTGGAAAGATGTGCTGGTTAGGATAGATAAAAACAAGGAAAAAAAGGACATTATAACGAACCAAAACTCTACCCGTTTTAAAGTTATATAACACTAAACTATGCAATTTTACCTAAATAACGTGCTACCATGCAAGTCTTTAGAGCTGGCTGCCAGTGTTGCCAGGTGGCATGGTTCAAGGATGTCAAGATTTTTTGTCCAATATATCATAGTTATTAAACTTTTTATAATTTTAAAGAAATCTCATGGAATTTTGTTGGTAGTTGGAAAAAAAAAAAAAAAAAATTATTACATACAATGAATTTTTCAGTTTCCAAAGCTCGAAGACATCGTAGAAAAGCGAACGATACCCAAGGTAGGTATCATACATTGTACCCCAAAATAGTCGTACATGTACGATAATTACCATAAGAATGGCAACTGCTTGGTCCAAAATAACCGCCAACTGATGGTAACTGCCAAAATTTCCCCCACTTCATAAAGGCTTATTTGTGCTAAAGTTCATTATGATACATTACATTCATATATAAAGCCCAATAGTACCACTGAGGGATTCAGAGCCGATGGAACACTCAAGAACTTTTTTCATCAAAGCATCGATAAAGATAAAGTTGGTAAGTGCATATTTAAATACCCTACGTACTACTGCAAGTATTATTCAGTCAAGTTAAAGTTATGGTACTTATTAATAGTTCTGATACTTAACAGAGTATACCTAAGCTTGTAAAAAAAAAAAAAAAAAGTTCTGCTATGCCAGGTAATTGGATTTCGAACACTTGTGACATTAACCTATGACCCGTCATGAGGCTCCACCATTAGTAATATTCTATTTTTCATAATACAGTGGTACCTCGAGATACAAAATAATCCGTTCCAAGGCGGCCTTCGTATCATGAGTTTTTCCGTATCTTGGACCGCATTTTACATGTAAAATGCCTAATCAGTTCCAAGCCCTACAAAAACACCCAGTAAATTATTTCCAGGCCTACAACACATGTTCTAACGACGCCGATCCGACGGAAGAAATAGGACTCCAAAAAGGCAAAATACTGTACATTACTTGAGTAATATTCAACTGCATGTAATGTTCAACCCCATTTTCACTGCATATATTAGGACACTAGCATATGTCCCTTAACAATAAGCCTACCCTATGTTAGCGGTTGCTACTGTAGCCTAGTCTATGATTCTGACATCTAACCCTAAGCAGCTAAAAGCTTAGAATATGCCAATAAAATGTGTAAATAATCAGTATGTACTCATTTCAAATAATTTTTATATAATTAATCATTAACTGTAATACACACACACACAAAAAAAAAAAAAAAAAAAAAAAAAAAAAACTTCCAATCGATTGTTTACATTCGGCTCTTACAAGTACTGAACGAATGCCAAGCAATCACTTTTCCTAGGACACAGTAAGTCATAAATTTTCATTAGTATCTCTCTTCAACTAATTTAACTACCAAACAGTATAATAACCATTCATTTCTATTCTTTATTCAATCTTTACCTAATGGAGATACCAAGTTACTGACAGCTATAATGACACACATACGTAACGTAATATTAAAACAGAAGAAGAATTCTAAAAAATAAGTATTTGTTGGCTTCAATGATAAGTCTTGATTTATTTTATATTTTATGATATCTAATTCACAATTTTTTTATTAAATGTATGCACGTACTCATTTCAAAATAATTATTAAGTAACCTTTAACTATAATAAACAAACAAAACAAAACAAAAAAGCTTCCAAACTTCTGTTTACATCCAGCACTTACGAGTATCAAACGATAGCCAAGCAATCACTTTTCCTAGTACACAGTAAGCCATAAATTTTCATTATCTCTTCAACTACTGAAACTACTAAACAGTATAATAACCATTCATTTCTATTCTTTATTCTATCTTTACCTAATGTTTTTTTTTTTTAATTAAATGTATTGCATGAATAAGTTTTTCAATTTACAGCATCCTTTTACCAACAGAATTACTTAATGCACAAGGGTAGATGCTGACCAATAGGAGAGCAGGATCTTATGGGGTGACTAGCATCAGGAACCAATGGGAGAGCGGGAGGAAGGTGGCAAGTTTACTAAGTTGGCGGCGCGGGAGTTTTAAAATTGTTCTCGGTGGTTCGGCGAATCTCGGGACTTTACAGCAACAACCTTTCGCAACTTGAGCAATTTTCGTATGTAGAACCGTAAAATTTTTCGTATTTGCTTTCGTATCTCGAGTTTTTCTTAAGTTGAGCCTTTCATATGTCGAGGTACCACTGTATACTGTAGTAGATCCTCAAATTTTCAACTAAACCCCCATTTCTCCAAGCATCTGAAGGCCCCAAGTCTAGAGAAATTCCTCCATGGTTGGCAACACTGCAGGCTGAGGGCCTCTTGCATCTACAGAAACCAGTATTTCCCTAGACTGTTGCTAAATATTCGCCCCAGGTGCGGCACTGGCGTAGGTTGGGCTGAGGAAGTCCCCAGCTCGGCAGTGGCATCACACAGCTGAGCAGCGGCATCGGCAGACAGGGAAAGCCCACAGGCAGCGACGTCAGGGGGGGCCCAGCAGGCCCCCATGTGTGGCAGCGGCGACGTCAGGTGGGTAATGCAGGACCCTGGGTGTAGCAGCGGCGTCGGGAGGATGTCTGGGGACTTTGCAGGTGCGGCAATGGCGCCGGGGGAAGAACCGAGGAGGCCCGCAGGTTCGGCGGGTCAAGAAGATATCTGGCGTCCCCCGGGTGAGGCAAAGGAGGCCGCGACGTCAGATGGATATTACTGAACCGCTGCCTGAATTATGTGTTGGCTGATCAGCACCCAGCTACCCGTCGTCAAAAAATAAACGGCAAAACATGTTGGGAAGCAGTGCCGTGATTAGTCTGTTAATGGCGTTGGTGTAGTCCTCCGCAATGGAGTTTTCAGAGACCTAAACTGTGGCGTCGTATTGAGTCCATTAAGGTTCTCAAGAGGGTGAGCGGCCTTCCTTATTAGTCCGTTAAAGGCTGGGTCTAAACTGCTGTGTCACCAACTCCGGGAGGTCACCAGTTGTGAGGACCAGAGATTAAGACAGGTAGCTTTGTGTTTTCTTACAAACATACATTTAGATATATATTAAGGTGTACAAATAATGGAATTACATGTGTTATACATCAGCGGAAAGGCCGCGGAACGCTCTATCGGATGGAAGTAAGAACAACGCAACTTGATTGGATACAATGAAAATAGGGAAAAAGTGTTGTCCTTACACCCCCACCATTTATCTCCTTAGGAAGTTTGTCTGAAACAAAAGCTGCCTTATATCACGGCGCATGCGCAGTAGGATTGGCGTATGCGTAGTAGGGTTCGGCATCATAGTAGCATTAGTAATAAGTGGATTTCGTCTATGTAACGGCTCCATTATCGGTTTATTTTGTGCTTCAAAGGTCAGAAATAAAAGGAAATAACACAATAACATGGCAAAACCTTCCCCCAGAGTGTTTCACCCCACCCAGAACCCTGCATTCCCATCGGTCCCACTTACCGTAGGATAGAGTTCAAAGGTAAATTACAGGTGAATTACAGCCGGCCGATAAAATCTTACTAAATTCTTGTTCAGGAGGTAAAACTGTATAGAAAAACGTCAACTGGCACAGTCTAGTTCGCCACTGTGTAAGGGCTTAGATCTATCGATATGAAATTTGAATGCGGACTAGCAGACTAACAGCTCATTCAGAATTGCCATAACACTTTCCCAAAGGAATACTATATACCGCTTAGTCATCGCTCCATCTAAATCTATGACCACCACAAACCATTTAAAATAATAAAATACAAGAGGCCTGGAGGCGAGGCCTTGTCAGATTAAAAAAAACCTGTTATAAACATCTGCAGTCTATAATAAACATAAGTAGATTTGTCATAACACGCACACGTGCTCACACTGACAGCAGGAACTAGGCGCAGTAGTCTATAATGAATCAAAAGTTGCAGGAGAAGATTAAAACTATTTACATGTGGGACCCTAAATGTTACTGTAGCTACAAAATCAGTTAACGGAGATTGAAACAAGAATTATAGTCCACAATCTCCCTAAATGCCTAACTCTTACATGTACTGACAAAGTTATGGGCACAGCTAAATTTTCGAGTGGTTAGACAAACTAAAAATGACCCTGACAAAGTAATGGCATAACTATAACTGTTATTGATACATATCTGCAAATGTATAACTGAAAATGTTATTCTTATAATACAATTAAGTTTGTTCATACTTACCTGGCAGATATATATATAGCTGTATTTTCTGAAGTCCGACAGAATTTCAAAACTCGCGGCACACGCAGTGGGCGCCAGGTGTAGTACCATTCCCGCCGCTGGGAGGCGGATATCAGGAACCATTCCCATTTTCTATTCATATTTTCTCAGTGCCACTGTCTCCTGAGGGAGGTGGGTGGGCACTTAATTATATATATCTGCCAGGTAAGTATGAACAACTTAATTGTATTATAACTAACATTTTGTTCATGAAACTTACCTGACAGATATATATATAGCTGAATCCCACCTTCGGATGGTGGGAAGAGACAGAATAGGATTTTAGGAAACTAAATTAAGTAGATGATATACGTACATCTTGGTTCCTCACCTGTTAGCATAGCTGACTTCGTGATTACTGTCACCTAAGCCTGCTTCTGCTTAATAAGAGTTGCCAGCGAGGTAGAGACCTGTAGTGCTGGTGCGCTCTGGATGCTCTGTCAACAGGGCGTGCCAACACATGACTAGACCATCGAACCATACATATGAGGGATAGGAAGCAACTGACCACCACCTGACCTACTAGACAAAAAACCCCCTGAAAAACCAACCTAATGAATGGAAGATCTTCCAGAAGAAACTCCCCAAACAACCAAAAAACACAAAACATTTTAAAAACTAACCTGACTCTTAACTAAGGGATAGGAAAAGAGCTACCTCCAGCCCCCAAAAAACTGTGTCTGCAGAAAACGTATGGTCCAAGAGAACAACAGTCCTTGTATATCGTTCTCACATCTCTTAAATAGTGTGAGGCGAATACAGAATTGCTCCTCCAAAAGGTGGCATCAAGGATGTCCTTGATTGACATGTTCTTTTGGAAGGCAAGCGAGGTTGCAACCGCTCTGACCTCGTGAGCTTTCACTTGCAAGATGATTGACATGTTCTTTTGGAAGGCAAGCGAGGTTGCGACCGCTCTGACCTCGTGAGCTTTCACTCGCAAGAGGCTCAAATCAGTCTTCTGGCAAGATGAATGAGCCTCTTTTATAAACTCTCAGAAAGAGAGCCAAAGCATTCTTGGATAAAATGGTAAATCGGGTCTCTCACGAGAGAGCACCACAGATTATCTGAGGGAACCTCGTACTTCCCCTTCGTCTTGCGAACGTAAAAACTTGAGAGCCCTGACAGGGCACAGGAGAGACTCAGGTCTTGGCCCACAAGGTCGTCATACCCTTAATCTCTAAGCTCTTGGGCCAAGGGTTAGACGGGTTCTCGTTTTTCGCCAAGAACGTGGGACTCAAAGAGCAGACAGCGTTGTAAACTTTGAACGCCCACCTGTTTACTAATGGCTTGAATTTCGCTAACTCTCTTCGCCATCGCCAGAGCAGTTAGGAAAAGAGCCTTCTTTGTCAAGTTCCGAAGAGACGCTGCATGGAGAGGCTCGAAAGGACTCTACATCAAAAGTCTTAGAACTAAGTCTAAGTTCCAGGAAGGAGGCCTCGCTGAGGTATCTTAGTTGTCTCGAACGATCAAGAGATCGTGAAGATCTCTGTTGTCAGTAAGGTCTAGCCTCTGTGCCGAAAGACTGCTGACAGCATACTCTTATATCCCTTGATGGTAGGGACTGCCAACTTCTGCAATTCCTTAAGAATAGCAGGAAATCGGCTATTTGGCTCACAGAGGTAGTGGAAGAGGAAATTCCCTCCTTTCTACACCATGCCCTGAAGGAAGCCCACTTCGACTGGTAAACCGCTCTTGATGAAGCCCTCCTTGCTTGCGTTGGCGATCGCTTTTGCAGCTGTTTTAGAAAAACCTCTCGCTCTGGCCAACTCTTCGATAGTCTGAACGCAGTCAGACCCAGAGCGGAGAGGTTTTGGTGATATCTTTCGAAGTGGGGCTGTGAGTAGATCTCTCCTTCCAGGGCACGTCCTTGGGAAGTCTACAAGGAAGGATTTTACCTCCTTTGACCTGAACCATTCTCTTTGCGGGCCACTCGGGGCACCAGGGTCAACCTCGTTCCCCTCTGACGCCCGCGAACTTCCTCATGACTTTCCCCCATGATCTTGAACGGCGGGAAGGCATACAGGTCTAAGTTCGTCTAATTCCAGAGCAGTGCATCTATAGCGATCGCTCCTGGATCCAACACAGGGGAGCAATTAAGAGGCAACCTCTTTGTCCTCTACGTCGCAAATAGTCGACCGAGGACGTCCCACAGCTTCCATAGCTCCCGACAAACGTCTTGATGCAGAGTCCATTCTGTCGGCAGGAGTTGGTCCTGTCGACTGAGAAGGTCCGCTCTGACGTTCTGGACTCCTGAGATGAATCTCGTCAGGATCTTGACTTTCCTTGCACCTGCCCACAGCAGTAATCTCCTTCGCTAGGTAAATAGAGGTCGGGAGTGTGTTCCGCCCTGAATTCTTAGGTATGCAAGGGCCGTGGTGTTGTCCGAGTTGACTTGGACAACTTTGTCTGCAACCTTTTCTTCGAAGAACTGTAGCGCTAGGAAAACTGCCGCTAGTTCTTTCACATTGATGTGCCAGGACACCTGTTCCCCCCTCCAGGTGCCTGACACTTCTTCCCCATCCTAGTGTTGCTCCCCAACCCGAAACGGACGCGTCGGAAAACAACACTAGGTCGGGGATCAGAAGCTTTAGAGATAAACCCTCTCGAAACTTCAAGGATCGAGCCACCATCTTAGATGGCTTTTCACCGATTCGGTGATCCTCAAGGTCGCATCCAAGATCCTCTTTGGACTCTCCATTCCTCTGCCAGGAAAAACTGGAGGGGCCTGAGGTGTAGTCTCCCCAGGGAAACAAACTTTTCCAGCGGGGAAATGGTCCCCAGCAGACTCATCCATTCCCTCGCCGAGCAAGTTCCTTTCCCCCAGGAAGGCCGCCGAAACACACTAAGCCTTGCAGCTGTCGTTCCTGGGATAGAACAAACGCCCGAAAAGCCACTGAATCCATCTGAATCCCCAGATACACAATGGACTGTGTCGGGGTCAGATGCGACTTTTCGAGGTTGACCAGAAGTCCCAGGGACCTCGCCAAGGCTAACGTGAATTGAAGGTCCTTCAGACACCTCTCTTCTGACGACGCTCTGACTAGCCCAATCGTCGAGATAGAGGGATACTCTTATCCCTGAAGAATGCAACCATCTCGCTACATTCTTCATGATCATGGTAAATACCATCGGAGCCGTGCTCAAACCGAAACAAAGGGCTCTGAATTGCCAGACTTTGTCTTCCAAAACGAACCTCAGATACTTTCTTGAAAGAGGGTGGATTGGAACGTGAAAGTATGTGTCCTGCAGGTCTAAGGACACCATCCAGTCGCCCGGTCTCAAGGCTCCTAGAACAGACAGTGTGTGTTTCCATTTTGAACTTTATCTTTTCTATGATTCTATGAAAAGATTCAGCCTGCTCACGTCTAGGACTGGACGCCAACCCAACGACTGCTTCGGTACCAGGAAAAGTCTGTTGTAAAATCCTGGTGGCCCCAGGTCTAAGACCTGCTCCACCGCTTTTTCTCTCGATCATTTGATCTAAAAGATCGAAAAGAATTTGTCGTTTCTCCCCTTGATATGAAGGAGAAAGATCTCTGGGAGTTGTGGATAGAGGAGGATCTAAAAAGGGGATCTTGTACCCCTGTTCCACGATCTTGAGGGACCAAGGGTCCATATATCTCTTTCCATGCCTGCAAAGAACTTTCAAGGTCTGGCTCCGACTGGTGTCTGAAGGACATGATCTTCACTTGCTTGCTTTCGGCTTGAAAGAAGCTCTTCCTCTTGAAAGCCCTCTCCCTCGAGGAGCAGCTCTCGAGGGAGGAGCCCCACGAAAGGGTTTAATCTTCTTTGGAGGTCGTCCAAAAGAAGACATAGTAGGAACTGCGAGACGTCTCGAAGACTGGGCTAAGAGGTCCTGAGTAGCCTTCTCCTGTAAGCTACCTGCCAGGTCCTTCACCATAGTCTGGGGGAAGAGATGGTTTGAAAGACGCGCAAAGAGAAGCTCCGCTTTCTGAGCAGTAGTAACTGATCTTGCAGTAAAATTGCAGAACAGCGCTCTCTTTTTAAGAAAAGCAGTACCAAAGTGAGACACTAACTCTTCCGAACCATCCCTGACGGCCTTGTCCATGCAGGTTTACACACTGGACAGCTCCCCCAGACTTAACGAGTCCGGACTCCTAGATTGAAGATCTAGGACTCCTAGATTGAAGATCTAGGAACTCCTAGATTGAAGATTAGGACTCTAGATTGAAGATCTAGGACTCCCAAGCACCAGTCTAAAAAGTTGAAGACTTCGAGAGTCCTTAAAAGTCCTTTCATGTGATGGTCTATCTCCGTAGGCGTCCAAGAAATCTTTGCTGTCGACAAAAGGGACCTCCTCTGGGCGTCGACCAGACTAGCAAAATCCCCTTGGGATGATGAAGGGATTTTCACACCTACTTCACTTTGGTCTCATACCAAATGCCCCCTTTTCCACTGAGTCTTGAGGGAGGAAGGGCAAAAGTCGACTTGCACTGATCCTTCCATCGTTCCATCCCAGTCTTGTAATTTCTTAATAGCCCTCTTGGTGGACAGAGAAGCTTCATTTCCACGAACTCCGGGTCTTACAACGACTTCGATGAAGAAAACAGAGGGTGGAGACCTGGGAGCTGCAGGCTGGAACTTGTCTCCAAAAGACTAGCGTAACAGCCTGCACCAGCACTTTATAATCCGAAACGGACGAAACCGACGGCTGCTTCTCCTCAACCGAGTCCCGCCGCCAGGACTACTAAACTCTCCTTCCTCCCTAAGAGGAATCGAGACTGCCCCTCCGGAGGAGGGACGTGCGCCCAACGGGTCTAACCTTCAACAAAGATCTCAGAGGTTTGGATGCAGAAGCTTCTTCAATGCGACCGACCTTCTGTTGATCCTTAGAGCATGAAGGAAGAAGAGAGTCTTGACAGCGCTGAGCGTCATGAGAGGCGACTTGGGCTGTCCTAACTCGCTCTAAAGAAGCGTCCTTACGCTTCCCGCTAGAGCGTCCGGACTTAGCTTTCAAAGCGTCCTTCTGTGCGCTCTCGAAAGCCTTTTCGTACGGAAAAGCGTCCACAAAA
The DNA here is from genome assembly GCF_015104395.2 of Macrobrachium nipponense. Taxonomy (NCBI): domain Eukaryota; kingdom Metazoa; phylum Arthropoda; class Malacostraca; order Decapoda; family Palaemonidae; genus Macrobrachium; species Macrobrachium nipponense. The sequence goes on from NC_087201.1 coordinate 168,670,933, forward strand.
GTGTCCTGACGAGCGTCCGTCGTCCTGCCGGGCGTCCTCCAGGCGTCCTGAAAAAGCGTCCTCAAAAGCGGTCCTGAAGAGTGGTCTGCGCAGGACGTCGAGAGGGAAGTAAAGCGTCCTGTCCACGCGACTTCCTACTAGAAGAAAGAGATCAGAGGAGCACCGAAGGAGACGCAGGAGGAGAAAGAGACGAACGAGGAGAAGGAGAAGGGGACTGCTTCGTCCTCTTGACAGGCAGCCTGACGTCCTTCCTACGTTTAGGCTCGACTGCTGCTGGGGCGTGGGTCTTCTGAGCCATCCAAAAGCCCCGACAAAACTGGTCCTGAAGGGACACAAGAATTGTTCTTCGTAGGTGAAGAAAACTAAAGGAGGCGAAGGGCTGAACCTGCGAGAAGACGAGGGGCGAGGGGACGCCTCCTTCCTTCTTACAGGTACAGCTAGCTGCCTCTCCAAAGAGCGAATGTAGCGCTTCTCAGCGTCCTCAGATGACGTCCTACCTCTCTTCTGCGGCGGAAAAGCGTCATACGACGCAGGTGAAGACCGCAACGATAACGGAGAGAGGACGTGAAGCGTCCTGACTCGGAAGTCCTTTTCAATGGACGCGAGTCTCTCCGAGCGCTCCACCCCTTGCGCGGGGAGGGCGCCTCTGAGGGACGAAAAACAGTCCTTAAAGGATGCGAGCCTGAGCGCGCTCCTTGGCAGCCTGAGAACTTGCAACAGGTCCTGCCGAAGGGATGCCAGATCGGTGGGGAGACCCCGTAACCCTCTTGCAGCTTTCGACATATCCACTCCCTGATTCCTGGGAGTCCGATAGCGGTCTAGGCCTAGAGGCATTATGGGGCCGATCTGACGCCCCCTCCACAACACTAGGGGCACGATCACACACTTTCACTGAGCCGGTTTCCAAGGCTAACACTTTAGATTCTAGAGTGCGTAAAGACTCTTAAAATCAGAGAAAGGGCATTACCTTCTCCAGACACAGAATCAGGGCCCGAAGGCAACATCACAGGTTTAGGTGAAACAAATCTACTGGTGTTAATGCAGGTGAAATATTACTTCCCTTACCTTAAGAGGAACCGCTCTTGGAGGAAGACCTCCTGATCCTATCGCATTCCAATTTACGCCGATAAGAATCATACACCTTCCATCCATCATCGGTCAAACCTTCGCATTCATTGCACCGATCATCCAATAAACATACATGCCCCTACACACCCCATACATACTGTGTGGGGATCTACCGATGATTTAGGTAGCCTCACCTTACAATCACTCTTCACACACACTGAAACTCACTGAACTTGATCCAGACATCACGTTCACAGAAGCCAATCCAAAATAAAAAAAACCAGTCCACTATTTGCGCGTGCCAATCCAACAATCCAGAATCAATACCAAAAGACAATCCAGATACTTAAATGACGAGATAAATCAAGATCCTAGGCGGAGGTACTGCAACAGTTGTTTACAGCACCGGCGACAGAAAAAATATGAATAGAAAATGGGAGGGAATGGTTCCTGATATCCGCCTCCCAGCGGCGGGAATGGGTACTACCACCTCCCGGGCGCCACTGCGTGTGCCGCGAGTTTTGAAATTCTGTCGGACTTCAGAAAATACAGCTATATATATATCTGTCAGGTAAGTTTCATGAACAAAACATTAAGTTTTATTGAAGTAACTAAACTGGAACGACAAATTGCTGGCCATAAAGTGGTCACTAATTTCAAAACCTTACCCCTACGCAATGATTATGACAGTACATATCTTCTTAAAGGTACTAGAAGATGAATTTAAGTTTTAGCCATAACCCATTTTACTTTAGCTTATTTGATTTACTACGTTAAATTTCACAGCTCAAACTAAAATTAAACTTACTTTTCTGTACCAGCCTTCTTTCCCTAGTGGGACCTTTGGCTTGTAAAATTTCAACTTTCACCACTAAAGCTGCTCTGGCCGATTTTTTAGTATAAATGTGTTTATACCTTGAAAGAAGATACGTATGTTCTAAGGAAGACTGAAATTAGTGGCGGTAAGTCCTATCGGTCTAGAAAACAAACTTGAATATTTGTACCTACAAAAAAAAAAAAAAAACAAAAAAAAAAAAAAAAAAAAAAAAAGTCCATGTTATTGTGTGTCGTATAAACCTATTTTAATGAGCTGCTGTTCGTTCGTTTGTGTGCTGCGCAGTCTCAAATTGTCATGGGGAAACCACACCTTCCGAATGACTTCATGAAAATAACTCCTCCCAAAAGTGACATTATAGACAATATCCAATCGTAAATAAGCAATTTTCCATTTCTCTGAAACAAAAGCACTGTTTTTCAGCCAATGACCTCCATATATGATACAAAGTCAATTTTCTTGGCAAATACACTATTTTCTCCAATTTAAGCATTACTTGCACTAGCGCCATGAGTGAATTAGCAGGACCGTCTCAAGCTCCGACTTTTTTCCCCAGGAAAGTTTCCCAGCGGTGTGAAAATGGTTGCGTGAATTATGAAGATTTCACAAAAACTATTATTATGGGCATATAAAAAGGCTCTTAACTTTTGCCCAAAATCACTGTTTAATCAGGAGTGAACACAGTTTTTCCCGACTTGTAAGGAAAAATGCAGTCTTGACTTGAACAAAACAAGCCTTTTGGTTAGCTATTTCCATCTATATATTTTGATGGGTTAATGTCTAGGAGATGGCTGCATGAAGATATCAGTGATAGTTCAATGTATTTCTACTAAAATGTGTGGGAATGTATGTGAATAGTGGTATAAGAGATAATCTAGTGAAATTCAATAAGTCGAAATATCTACGATCAAACTCACGCTACTCTGGTCTTCCTCTCAGAATTTTTCTAAGTCTATTGTTATTGTTGACTGTCTTTAGTTCAAATGACGCCCTGTAACTACTAGGGTAAAAAACCGCATGGTACAGGGGTGGACCATGTACAATCAATGTGTACAACCCAAGAAAAGTACATTATAACGCGTCCCGACACCGGAGTAGAAGTCTTTAGCTCCGTTTCTCACCAACAACAAGTCGCGTCTGATGCCCATCTCCGATGTCAGGACGCGTTATAATGTACTTTTTTGGGGGTTGTACACATTGATCATACATGGTCCATCCCTGTACCATACGGTTTTTTACCCTATACAGTGGACCCCCCGTATTCGCGTTCTCCAGATTCGCGGACTCACACTTTCGCGGATTTCTCTCGGGAACGTTTCCCTGCATTATTCGCGGAAAATTCGCACATTTGCGGTATTTTTCTATGATAAATATCCACAAATTCCTGTTTTTTTTTATGAATTTCATCATAAAATGCACTTTTTGTGATAAAACTTAAAAAAACCATGTAAGAACATTTTTAGTGGGTTTTCTTGAGTTTTAACTAACAAAATAGGCTGTTTTTAGCATTTTTATAGGGGTTCCAAACATTCGCGAGTTCTAACTATTCATGGGGGTGGGTGGGGGGGGGGGGGGGTCTGGTACGCATCCCCTGCGAATACGGGGGGACCACTGTACTCCACAGACAAACTAGTCCACTATGACGTCTTACACGTTTGGCCAATCACAGTTTCATTTTCTGACACCTCCTCAACTTCGGCCAATGGCGCAGATGTTTTGTTTTTGTAAATTTTCTCGGTGCGACAATACATTATCTTACCCAGGCATTTCAGTTCGTTCTTAGACACTGAGGCCGTAGCAAGCACTGCATCTCATATTGCACAAGTTGAAATTCCAGCTTCTTGTCTTGACTTTCATAAGTTACGGCACATCTTTATCAACAAACAGTTTAGGGAAGCTTCTTTATTAATTTAGAGTATACATTATAGGGTAAAAACACCACGGCAGGCCGAACAGGCCACCTACAATCAACGCTTGCCACCCTCCCGAAAAAGTACATTATAACGCGTCCTGACACCGGAGATGGGCATCAGTCGCGACTTCTTGTTGGTGAGAAACGGGGCAAGACCTCTACTCTCCTTTCGAAGTAAGTATTTTCTCCAAAGTTAGAAATTAAGGCCAAATTTTAAGATTTAAACAGAGGGTACTGAAAATGGCGTCCACGGCAGTGGAAATCTCACCAAAACGCTTTAGAAATTTTTACTTACGACTAAAAATGTTTTCGAAGATTGACGCCATCTCAAAGTTTACGGAGTCGCTTGTGTCAACAAACTTTCCATTTCCTGTGATAAATCCGCACACCACTTGTACCCACAGACGCTGGGGCACTTTTCATCACAACAATCGAAACACGATTTCTCACCAACAAACAAGTTAGGAGTAAACAGCTATTTTGGTAGATGACAGAAGCGTGCTCTTAGCTAATTTTTAAATAAGTAGTAAAACATCAATATTTTACATATTTATGATGATTAATTTGAAAATGATATTGTTATGATACAATAAAGTTTGTTCATACTTACCTGGCAGATATATATATAGCTGTATTTTCTGAAGTCCGACAGAAATTCAAAAAACTTCCGGCACACACAGTGGTCGGCCAGGTGGTTAGTACCCATTCCCGCCGCTGGGAGGCGGGTATCAGGAACCAGTCCCATTTTCTATTCATAATTTTTATTTCCACTGTCCCCTGAGGGGAGGTGGGTGGGTACTTAATTATATATATCTGCCAGGTAAGTATGAACAAACTTTATTGTATCATAACAATATCATTTTGTTCATGAAACTTACCTGTCAGATATATATATAGCTGAATCCCACCGTTGGAGGTGGGAAGGGACAGAATAGAAGGATTTTGGGAAACAAATGCATGCAGATGATTTACATCTTGGTTCCACCTGTTAGCATTGCTGGCTTCGTGGTTATTGCCACGTAAGTCTGCTTGTGCTACTAGAGTTGCCAGCGAGGTAGAGACCTATATAGCTGGTGCACTCCAGATGATCTGTCAACAGGGGGGCGAGACCACGACGTGACTAGACCATATTGACCATACATGAGGCTAAGAAGTAAAATAAATATATATATAAAAATATATATCACCACCTGACCAACCTAGCCAAAGTTAAGGTGTGTTAACTAAGGCTTAAGAGTTAAGAAGTCACCGTTGTCGGCGACTCAACTACTAAATTAAGAGCTCTTCCTAACTAACCATTTTCTACAGGATAGGATGAGTGGTACTACTTGCCCCCAAGATTGTGTCTGCAGACACGTATGGCCCTAGCGAGCAGCAGATCTCATATGTCATCTTCACATCTCGCAGGGAGTGTGAATTGAACACAGAGTTGCTTCGCTAAAACATGGTACTCAGGATGTTGCTGAGTGCCATGCTCTGTTGAAATGCTTCCGAGGCCGCGCCCTCACCTCGTGAGCATTCAAATCAAAAGATTTCAAATCTTTGTTGCCAACACAATGAAGGAGCTTTTTTGAAAGAACTCCTTAACAATAAAGCCAGGGTGTTCTCGATATGGGCAAGTCTGGTCGTTTTCGGAACACTGCAGATTGTCCGTACGACTTCGACTTTCTTGAGTTTTATGTAGATAAAACTTGAGAGACCTGACAGGGCACAGGATCTCTCTGGCTCCTGCCCAATAACCTTGTGCCATCCTTGATTCAAGCTCCTGGCCCAAGAACAAGACGGGTTTCCATTCTTAGGCCACAACGGAAGGCTTAGAGAACGCACCCCTTGTGTTTCTCTAATGCCAAAAACTTCTGACGATGCTGAAAACCTCACTAACCCTCTTTGTCGTATCTAGGGTGGTTAGAAAAGGGCCTTCCTGATCACGTGCAAGAAGTTAACAGGTAGGAGATGTTCGAATGCTTTGACATCAAGAACTTCAGACTATGTCTAAGTTCCATATTGAAAGCTTCGATCTGGACAGGCACAGTCAGTCCAGTCTGTACTAAAGTCAGGTTGACCGACCAGTTGACCAGTCAGACGCATCAAGGCGGACAGCAAGGCTGTACCTGAAGACCATAAGGGCACTATTCTTCGCTGAAGGATGAGTGTCTGGACTGCCTGGGCGATTCAAGCTAAGCAAACCTTGTGGTATGAACGCAACCCAACGTCGTTAGTGAATCAACTCCTGAGCCACTCCTGACTCGAGCTTCTGGTGCCAGGAGAAAGGAGCGAGGAGCAAAAAGGCGATTCAGTCCCGAAGGACGAATGCCTGACAGTCCAACCTGGTCTCATGTTAAACGATCATCGGGGGTGTGTAAACGCAACCGACTTCGTCAACAAGAAACTCAGGGCTACTATGTGTCTCCTGATCTCGCACGAGTGTCTGACTCCGAGAAAACAGGTGAGACAAAAAGTAGATGGTGAGCGAGTTTCGAGATTCCACAGAACTCAAAGATCGTGAAGGGCTTTGTTGTTTGACAGAAGCAAATCTCTGAGCCCAAAGGCCGTCAACAACATATTTGCGTATTCTTAATAGTTGTGACTGCCAGCTTATCCCATTCTTCAAATGGAAAGGGAAGACGGCAATCTTATGCTGTCAACATCTCGATAGTCTGAACGTAGTCAGACTCAGAGCGGACGAGGTTATAGGTACCTTTCGTGTTAAAGTAAGACGACTCTCTCGGAAAAAGTCTTGGAAGACGTGGACCTCTGTGGAATCTAGGATCTTGAAGGCCAACATGGGGCGATTAGCGTCATTGTCGCTCCCTGTGATGGTATAAATCATCTTATTACATTTCCTAAGCGTTTGAAAAAGGGGAAAAAAGACTAAACATCCATCCCTGTTCAATATCATAGCGAAGAGATGTATGAAAGGACGTCCCTAAAGTCTCCATAACTCTCAACATACTTCTAAAGAAAGATTCCACTCGGAAGTCAGTAGTTGCTGCCGTCGATCGAGACGATTCGTACGGACTTTTGCAATCCTGTAACGAACCTCTAGAGGATCGTTACATTCTACGTCTGTTGTTATAATAGGCTCTTTCTCGTAAACCCGAACAGGGACCGAGAGAAGATACTTCCTAAGATATGAGAGAGCTGTGGAAGATCAGAGTTGATATGGACCACTGGTTCCAAAAACTCGTTTCCAGGACTGGAGGGACGACAGAATTGCTTCCACTTCTTTCAGATTATGATCCAGGACATCTGAAAACCCTCTCCAGATGTCCGGCACCTTCTTTCTATCACCTCAAGTGATACTTAACGCACCGAGAGATGTTCAGAATCATTCCTAGATCTTTAATAAAATTTCAGTTTTTTTCCCGGTAGGAAAAAACTGTAGAGGTCTGAATTGCAGTCTATTCAGGGAAAAACAAACTCTTTTAGGAAGGAAATGGTCCCCAGCAAGCTCATCCATTCCCTCACACAGTATGTTTACTTCCTAAAAAGGCTGCGCTTTGCCTAAGCAGGAGAGCATATAATAGTGAAATGTTGCGGTAGACTCGTAGTCCTATACCGTGCGGTAACGAGCACCGAAAGGAGTAAGCGATATCTCTGAGAACATAGTAAGGCAAAACGAATGCAATGTTTATTCATTCATGTAAGAAATCCCCTCAATCTTAGGCTAAAGTCCGTGATTGTAGGGCAGAGATACAGTTAGTCAGTCAATCCCGCAGGAGAGAGAGAGACGTAACTGCCAGCACAGAGATACGGTTAGTCAGTCAATCCCGCAGGAGGAGAGAGACGTAACCTACAGCGCATGACAGCGAACGAGCTGGTACTGCCGCTCGTTTGGACTGGCGGATGAGGACAGTGACAGCAGCAGCTTACGATCGTCGTCTCTTAACTTTATGCCTGGGTTGCCAGCTACCCTATTCTACGAGAAATAGGTCCGTAATTTTTAGCATAAAGAGACTCTCAGCTGGTATATTTAAGCGAAACAGAAAACGCTAAATATATAGATGCGTTTGTGTCGTCATAACACTACCATACAACGGTAAAAGATAAATCGGAAACTCCTGGAAGGCTGCAGGGAGTAACGATTAAATGTCCTTAAATTAATAGACAATAGACCTCTCGGTTGCCATCCGAAGAGGTAACTACAGCAAGCGTATATGACTTGAGCAACCAGTAGTAAAATAACGCAAGGCAAAATATGATATTATATTGCAATAAAGTTTTTTCATACTTACCTGGCAGATATATATACTATAGCTGAATTCGGAAATACAGCTACATACATATCTGACAGGCAAGTTCATAAACAAAACTCAAGAGAATTGAAGCGGACAGCTCAAGCTTCTTATGTTATTGGACATAAGCGTTCATTGACGTAGTCTACAAGTTTATTTCTTGTACGAGTCTGCGAATGATGAATGAGAGCTCTTCCGAATCTTGTCAATAAGAGCTTATCCGCTTACGCAATATAAAGTTAATGAGAAGTTTGTCAATGAGAACTAACCCATTTACGGGACAAAGAGATAATTTGTCAATGAGGGATACCCACTTACTTGACAAAAACGATAGTATATTGGTCAATGGGGGGAAATTCACTGAATTGACAAAACGTAATCCAGGAAGTCGAGCATTTTATTCCGATTCCGTCTCAAACGAGGAAGGGCAAGAATCCTGTTAAGAGACGGCTTACGACAGGTAGAACGACGATGTTCAATTCGGCAGCGTAAGTCCCGACTAGGAACTAACAAAATCTATCATCTGAAAAGCCCTTTCAGATGGGCTAAAAAGCTTGCAAAATATCCTGGGAAGAGGAAGAAACTCTCCAACCAGCTTCCTCTCCCGTATCAAAATTTATTGGCAGTATGGCAAAGGAAGTCCTGTCTTGCGCTTTCCTCCTTTTGATGAGTGCCTTTGCAAGAATCCTACTGAACGTTGCGAGAGTCCTGACGCGCAGGACGTCGAGCTTTTACATAACATAGCTGCCTTACCGCAAAGTCTTGACTGCGGTAGAGCAAAAGAGATCTTTCCTTGAGCTTTCCATAACTCCATCCAATCCTGGACTTTACGAAAAGCAATATTACTGACAAAGACCTCTATAATTCACGAAACCCGTGGTCTTGCTGGGTTCGAAACGAAGTTGCCTTTTCACTTTAAGCTTCCTCCGAAGAACACTGCTTACTTCACATTCTTCGCAGGCGATGTAGAAGGGATCACCGAAGTTAGGTAAAAAATAAAAAACTTTAGGCCCAAATCAGCTTGAAGACTTCAACAGAAACGTTCAGCCAGGCGATACACCTGGCGTGCGCGCTCGGCGTCCACTGACTAGCAGCGAGCACGCTCGGCGTCCATTGGCGAGCAGCGAGCACTCTCGGCGCGCGACCGCTCGGCGTCCCACTGGCGAGCAGCGAGCACTCTCGGCAGCGCCGCTCGCGCTCGGTATCCACTGGCGTGCGCTCGGTATCCACTGGCGTGCGCTCGGCCATCGGCGTCTACTGGTGCGAGCTTGGCGTGCACCCGCGCGCGCGCCTGGCGTCCATCCGAAAGTCCACGTCCAAGCCGAGCGTCAAAAAAAAAGCGTGCAGAAAAGCGTCACGCTCCTGACAGGCGTCAATGCAAGCGAAACTCGCTTCAGGGAAGAGCATTAGACATCTCGGAGAGAAAACCGACTGCACGAAGCAGTCTCAGGTGAAGGGTTGATCGTGTGAGAATACGCGGGGCGAGGGAACGCCTTCTTATTCTCACAGCAACAAAAGCTAGGACGTCCGCGCTCAAAGCGTCCTGCTAATATGACTTGCTTTCCTTTTCTCGGTGGAAGACGTACACGAGTTCAGGCGACGTTCGCCTTCTTACTTCTCACTGCAACGCATGACGAGAGAGAGAGAGAGGACGTGAAACGTCCTCTTCTATAAAGCTTCTAATTTTTAGAGGGCGCGAGTCCTTCCGAAAAGCTCCAAACCCTGCGCAGGGAGGACGCTTCGGAGGTTACGAGAAGCAATCCTTCAGGATTCGTGCACGCACTTTGGCAGCCTGGGGAGTAACTTCAGGTCTGCCGAAGGCACGTCAGATCGGTGGGAGTTCCTCGTAACCCTCCTTCGGCTTTCGACATGCTCTCTCCCTGTTCCTGGGAGTCAAGCAGAGGTCCCGGCCTAGAGGCGAATAAGGCCGATCTGACGACACCACCCTCCACACACAAGGGGCACTGTCACTGCACTTAGCCACTTCACTTTTGCTCTCCAAAGCCAGCACTTTCGATTCTAAGTTACGAATCGATAGAGTATCAGAGAAAGGTCAATACCCTCTACAGAAAACTGTTTAGGGCCCCCCCCCCCGAAGGCAACATTACAGGGTTAGGAGTAACAACTACAGAAGTAGCACTTTTCACCACAATGAGGAGAGCGAGCACCTTAGATTCCAAGATACAAATGGAATCTATAACGTAAAGGGCATTACCTCACGAGACATATTTATAGCCCGTAGGCCATACTACAGGGTTAGGCAAAATAGTCTACAGGTAGGTTAGCCTACCCTGACTTTGTTTACTGATTAATTGCGTACATATGAATCATACGTCTTCCTTATGGAATTAGACAAAGTCTCACACTCCTTACATGACAAATCTCAACAAAGAAGCAAGACACATAGCCCTCGTGCATATCGAGTGCGGAACTACCGAAGCTTTCGGTAGCCACACCCTATCTTAGCAGACAACACCCTCTGAAACTAGCCTAACTAGATTCAGATATACAAAAATGAATCATATTCAAAACAATTTAAGATAGCGTATGCCTAGCCACAAATCCAAGTCAATAAATCAAAGACAATTAGGATATTTAGCGGCCATGAAGTTTCCAAAATCCTAAGACGGAGGTACTGAAAACAGGTGTTTCCAGCACCGCGACAGAAAAATTATGAATAGAAAATGGGACTGGTTCCCTGATACCCGCCTCCCAGCGGCGGGAATGGGTACTAACCACCCCCTGGGCCGACCACTGTGTGTGCCGGAAGTTTTGATTTCTGTCGGACTTCAGAAAAATACAGCTATTATATATCTGGACAGGTAAGTTTCATGAACAAAATATTCATTATTGAAAAAGTAACTCGACTCTGACTCAAATTTAAGTAATTATTTTTCTGAATTAGAACGTTCTTTTAAGTTCTGTATTATGACGTCACGCATCTTGACTTTCGTACCTATTGTAAATAATTGCTATAATCTTAACTGTCTTGCAGAAACAGTTTACCAGTTATTCATGCAGATTGTTATCAGCTATACATGTAATTGTTATAATCGTAATGCGCATATATATCTTTATTATTTACTTTTTGGATATATGAAGATGTTTTACTGCTGGATTTACGCGTAGTGTGACTAATCGTTTCGGTCCCTGGGCCTCTGTCTGTTTTCGCACCATAAGAAATATGGGGCGAATTTGCAATGACCAGAAAGTCGTTAAAAGATGAATGTTAGCATTGAGGGGCATATGTTTTGACTGAGAAAATACAAATTTATTCAATAGCTAGCATGTAAAAAATACTTGGTTATAAAAACTTGATTGACTAAGCAGCATGTCTACTATGGGTTTCAGAGGACAGTGCAAAGCACGTTTTTAGGCAATACCTATTTCTGTAACGAACACCTGTATCAGAACGAGATTTTGCTATAGTGCATTACACCCAGTGCCGTAATTTATAAGGGTATTGGTAATCACTAATCGTAAAGAATAAAGACACTTGTCCTTGTACCAAGAGACAAAAAACTCCATTATGCAGAAATGGATACGAACACGCGTATAAAGCACCACCTACCCTCTTTCATCACGACAGGCCAACCCTCATCACGGTGGACGGGTCTTATTCACTCGATATTTAATTGGTGGAAACATGAATACAATTGCAACTAAGCATACCATTTAAAAGACTGAGTTTCGTCAACATATTGTGATATATGAAAGCCCCATACGAACTAAAATAAGCATGTGAAGCTCCTCGTAAAATATGTTTTCAAGGCAGTTTTGAAATCCAATATGGCGGCTACGTTTTGCATGGACGGTTTCCTCATCAGTGATGGCCACCATCTTTCCCCAGCCTTCCACCCAGCACATCATACGTTAACGATGTTAGCGTATGTATGTAACGTTATTGATCTACTCAAGACTGCAGTTGTAATCAGCACAATAAAACAACATTTTGTTGCCTATATTAGTGAAAGTATGAAACTTTTTATTCCGGGGTTATGGTTTGAACTGAATTCATTCTTACCTTGTAATCAGCGGTTTTATCCTTACTGCCATCACAACTGAAACTCCACAGTGCTTATTTGATTGTTATTATACACATTTGGTCTCAGTTCACTCCACATTGCACTTTAAACCCGTTGCTGTTCTGGTTTCTAAGCGCTGCGCGCCATAAACACAATGCGAACAGCAGACGACGACAGACGACGAAACTGCAAATTTTATTCCCCTAAACTGTTTACTTTACTCGTTATTTTAGTTTAAATTTCTTTGTTATTTAAAAATTTTGATTTAATTCATGTATATTATCCCTTTTTGCAACCAAATTACCCGAAAAATTACAGATATTTCTAAAGCAGATAAAATCAAATGTTTCTAAAGTTTCGTACATCTGGCTGCCGAAAACCAGAGGAACGAATACGGAAAAGTGCATAGAGGAACGACTAAGTTTTTTTTTTTTTTTTTTGCTTTTTTGTTTTTGCTAGCACTTTTCATTGATTTCAGTCTTTATTAGTATTTTGAATTTCTTAGTAATCGTATGCCAGAAATAAATGGAACCTTTAATGTTTGCATGCTTTAATGTTGCATGCTAAGAATGGCAAAATCATCGTTGCCACATTAGTGGAGGCTTCACACATACGCCGTTCCATTATTATAAACTGTTTCCATGAATTCTAGTTGTCATAGTAATGCAATAATGATAAAATTGCTTTAATATTTATGATATATACTTCCAATACATAGCCTAATTTCACCAATTTCAACGTTTGTGTGTAGTCTTTGCCCAGTTTGGAGGGTCAACACATGCCGAATGGCAACAGAGAGAGAGAGAGAGAGAGAGAGAGAGAGAGAGATGAGAGAGAGAGAGAGAGAGAGAGAGAGAACGAGAGAGAGAGGAGAGAGAGAGAGAGAAAGGAAGGCGGAGGAACGAGCAGAAAAGAAAAGGGATGGCGAAGAGGGATGGTGGGGAGGGGGGGGTTGGGGAGAGGGTAGGTGGAGCTTTATACGCGTGTTCGTATCCATTTCTGCATAATGGAGTTTTTGTCTCTTGGTACAAGGACAAGTGTCGTTATTCTTTACGATTAGTGATTCACGATACCCTTATAAATTACGGCACTGGGTGTAATGCACTATAGCAAAATCTCGTTCTGTTAGGAGTGTTCGTTACAGAAATAGGTATTGCCCAAAAACGTGCTTGCACTGTCTCTGAAACCCATAGTGAGTATGCTGCTTAGTTGTCAATCAAGTTTTTATAACCAAGTATATTTTACAAGCTAGCTATTGAATAAATTTGTATTTTTCTCCGTCAAAACATATGCCCACCCCTCAATGCTAACTTTCCTCTTTTAACGACTTTCTGGTCATTGCAAATTCGGCCCCATAATTTCTTATGGTGCGAAAAACAGACAGAGGCCCATGGACCGAAAACGATTGCGTCACACTACGGCGATAATCCAGCAGTAAAACATCTTCATAATATAAACCAAAAAGTAAATAAAGATATATATGCGCATTACGATTATAACAATTACATGTATAGCTGATAACAAATCTGCATGAATAACTGGCTAAAACTGTTCTGCAATGACAGTTGAGTATAGCAATTATTTACAATAGGTACGAAAGTCAAGATGTCCGTGACGTCATAATACAGAACTTGAAAGAACGTTCTAATTCAGAAAAATAATACTTAAATTTGAGTCAGAGTCGAGTTACTTTTTCAATAACGAATATTTTCAAATTAATCATCATAAATAGTAAAATATTGATGTTTTACTACTTATTTTAAAAATTAGCCAAGAGCACGCTTCTCGTCATCTTCTACCCAAAACAGCTGTTTTACGCCTGGCTTCTTGTTGATGAGAAATCGTGTTTTTCGATTGTTGTGATAAAAAAAGTGCTCCAGCGTCTGTGGGTACAAGTGGTGTGCGGATTTATCACAGGAAATGGAAAGTTTGTTGACACAAGCGACTCCGTAAACATCGAGATGGCGTCAATCTTTTGAAAACCATTTTTTAGTTGTAAGTAAACAAAATTTCTAAAAGCGTTTTGGTGAGATTTCCACTGCATGGGCGCCCATTTCAGTACCCTCTGTTTAAATCTTAAAATTTGGCCTTAATTTCTAACTTTGGAGAAAATACTTACTTCGAAAGGAGAGTAGAGGTCTTTAGCTCCGTTTCTCACCAACAACAAGTCGCGACTGATGCCCATCTCGGCGGTCAGGACGCGTTATAATGTACTTTTTCGGAGGGTGGCTTGCATTGATTGTAGGTGGCCTGCTTGGCCTGCTGTGATGTTCTACCCTAGGTATATACGCTAACATTGTTCAAATGAGTGCTGGGAAGGCTGGGAAAGATGGTGGCCGTCACTGATCAGAACCTTCCATGCAAAACTTAGCCACCATATAGGATTTCAAAACTGCCTTGAAAACATTTTTCGAAGAGCTCACATGCTTATTTTAGTTCGTATGGGGCTTTCATATATACATTATGTTGACGAAACTTCAGTCTTTTAAATGGTATGCTTAGAGTTGCAATTGTATTCTTGTTTCACCACTTATAGTAGTTTCTTTCATAGGTATTAATTTCCTCATGTTTCTATGCGATGTGCAACACCAACCTGTCGTTTTTGCAGTTTTCCGTCGTTAATACTTGAAAAACGGGTGCGGCCTTCTCCTGGAGTACATTTACCATTTTGATTATCGTGTGAAATATGCTGGAGTATTGTCTCAGTTAGCCTAATGGCCGATCAAATTTTTCGGAATTGTCACGAAGTGTTCTGGGAAGGTAGTGCCCTTAAGGGGGGGTCGCAATGGGGGCGAAACCCTCCCCCTGCTACGCCTAGGTAGGGGTACGGCGTCCTAGGTTAGGTTATGTGGTTTGTTTGGTTAGCTAGTGCCCTGGAAATCACTTTTCTCTTGCTCCCCACCACCCAAAAACCCCGGTTCCCACTGGGTCCCCCAAGATTGTTAGATGGGAACAAGGGTGTAATTGCTTGATGCCACCAATATTACCTAATGATCAGTTTAAGCATAATAAATGAAAAATACATCGAAAAAATATGTATTCGTCTGCAACAAGAGACGGAGCTCTCCTTTAGATTTACAGTTCTTTATTCACCTTAAAACTGAACTAAAACCACATTGGGCACACAAAGTCACCGGCAATCACTAGGTCTAAAAGGCACTGATAATATAAAAGAAATTGCCTATATTAATCAACGTTTACCTAATAAAGCTTTAATTAACCAAGTAAATGTTGAAAAATGGCCACAAACTGGTTAGTTACTTACAGAATATCACGAAATATCACCACAAATGTGTGATGTAGGACGGGGGACCTCACGAAAACCGTCACTTTCACTGAGATGGCTGACTAAGAACTGGTCAAGGATTCCAGAAAATATTCCCTCAACCCCCTTCCAGAAAAATACCCTTTTCTGTCGCCTTCCCTCATTGGTTGGAAGATGGAAGGGGTTGGAACAGATTTTTTCATTGGTTGGTGGGGTTAGAAGAGCAACAGTTTCAAGACTGTATCTTTGACTGTATTTCGCCAAGGACGATCGTCACTTTGGATAGTTTCTCTATTAAAAAAAATGGATACGGGGATAGAACAAAGAGTAAATTAATGAGGACGTCAATATGGCAAGAGTAAAATAATAGGCTGTAAAAATTAACAAATAACTAGACCTAACCAAAGATATATATGGTACAATTCAAGATATATAGTACTATACCTCAGTTATATGCAATGGGCTAGTTACGTATTTTAATGGCTGTTGAGACTAGTCCATTCCTAACTTTTTTTTTTTTTTTTTAGGTGATGAATTTAAAGATAATTCATTTAAATTTCCTTCGAATGTAGGTATCCACAAGACAAAATAATAGCAAGTCGTTTTATTACTGAAAAAAATAACGTGAATTTCGTGCTTTTAAGAGAAAATGGTACTGATTTGCCGTATCATAATGAAAAGTTCTTCAAGTAAATGCATATAGTAGATATTACACCAACTTCCACGCAACCATTTTCATTTGCTCATCAATTAAAGATGAAAACCGGCCTATAGCGTCAGTACACTATAAGCAGTTTATGCTACAATGGTATTTATTTTTGACTGATACAGATTTTTGGCATTATGCCAAGCACTGGGGCAACTAAGGCCACTCAGCTCTGAAACGGAAATTGACAGTGAAAATGTTTGAAAGGTGTTACAGGAGGAAAACCTCAAAACAGTTGCACTATGAAACAATTATTGTTAGGAGAGGGTGGACAGTAAGATGGAAGAAAGAGAATATGTACGGAGGTACAGTAAAAGGAATGAAAGTGGTTGCAGCTAGGGGCCGAAGGGACGCTGCAAAGAACCTTAAGTAATGTCTTACATTGCACCGGCAATGGCCTGTAGTAATGTAGTGCTATAATTAAGTCATTGCGCAAAGCCCCGCACTACAGTACCACAAGCCTACAACTTAACTTACTAAAAAAACATAATGTATTCTTTATATATATTTGATAAATGATTTCCTACCTATGGTATGCAATTAACGTAGCATATTTCTCAAAAAACAAAGCATCAGTCATGAAGCAAACAAAACAAGGAATAGTACACGTTAACCAATCAGCCTAGTATTAGCTAAACAAAACATAGTCCTGTTGAATATATCTGAATATATATATATATATATATATATATATATATATATATATATATATATATATATATATATATATATATTCAAGATTTATTTTTGAAGGCAGTAAAAAACTCAGGAATAATAATAATAATAATAACTAAAATAATAATATAATAATAAAATAATATAATAATAATAAAAATAAAATAATATAATAATAATATCCTTTATTTTCAGCTCAGGGCCATATGCATGGAATATACAAAATACAGACAGTAACGTACACAATCTAGATACACGAGACAACATGATAACAAATATGAATAAACGGCACTATCCACAAAATAGCTGAGGTAGCATAAAAGATAGTAATCATAATACTGGTAATAACAGTAATAATATTGGTGAGGAAAAAAAGTGCATTGAGATTTTTAACAGTTAGTGCACAGATTATATAACCTAAATTTCAACTAGAGACCTTGGGTGGTTACAGCAGTCAGGTCCAGAGAGCTAAATACGAAAATTGAATGTAAAAAACTTTAACTTGATAGTAATCACAGTAATAATGAAAAATCAAAACATCAGCAATAAATATAATAGTGACAAAATCTGCAGATGACATCTTGCCAATACAGAGATTAAGTCCTTAGGGGACAAAGGACTCATTTTCCCATCTTTCCCCCAATTTAGGTCTTCTTGCTTCACTCCTTAGGATGCTTTGTATGAGCGAGTTGCTGCTGTTTCTCACTCGGGTTACCAGACTGGACATTGTTCGCCTAACAATGATTTTTAAATTGTCCAGGTGGTTTTCTATGAACATCTGTGTGGCGGAGTGGTAGCGGGGAGTGTTTGTGAGGCGTCTCAAAATGTCATTGTGCACAACAGTGATGGCCTCATGGTCTCTCGGGTATAGTTCGTCCAGAGGGAACACCCATAGATACTGTAGCAGTACGAGCGGAAGAGCAGCAGTTTTACGTCTCGGTGACAGAAGGCAAACCTCCTTGCAATCATGTTGCCAGTTGCACATAGTTTACGACGCCTCTGTTCAATGTCTGCCGTATCTTTTAGGTTGTGAGGAATTCCTCTCACAACGATTTCATTTTCTAATGTTTTTGTGTATTCGATTGTTTCCATGCTATTTGTCTTTTATTATAGTTATTAGTGTCTGTCTCATAAGAAATTATTGATTGATTTTCACTGCGTATTGCCGTCTGTCAGGTAATCGACAGACAGGAACTATGTTACTGTATTTGTATTCATGTGAAAACCAAATGCATTCGCATGCCCATATATTTTGCAAAGATATGTACGTCTACATTGCATGACATAATAAGGGTGAAAGAACCACATCTACTCGAGAATGACACTCTTAATATTGTTTTATCTGATTTTGCTATGTTCTAGTACGTAGTATTTGTGGTGCGGTTAGCAACGAAAAGATGGTTTTACACAAAGACGAAGTCTTTTTGACATAACGTCAGTAGGGACGTTTTAGTAAACGAAGTTATAATTACTGTTTTAAGTTATGATAATTCATTTGTCTTTATATATATGAAATTGTTCTTGGTGAATGTATTGCCCATATTACGTATGGTAAGAGTTGGTGTCATTGGGTCTTGTTTGTGCTTCTCGCCAGAGAAGCCATTAGGAGAGGTCAAAAGATCGGGAGGGGAAAGGAAGGGTAGCAGTTCGCCCCTCTGAACGCTCCTTTGCGTGCCCCTCTAGGAGTGTGTATGCGTATGTGCGTAGTACACTGTATGGGCTTGATATCGCCCAAAATTGTATTGACACAAACCACCAATTAATTCACTACATTTAATAAATATGTTGAAGTTGCACACTATTATATTTGGAATTTATTTTGGCAATACAAGAAGTTGATAATTATTGTAAAGTTTTTTTATGTTCATGAAAACCTTGTACGTCAGTTCTACATTCGTGGTAATTGAATAACTTGTCTCTTTTCCCCAACAAAACCCGAATGCAGGACGGAACGAACAGCTTCTTGGCTCAACTTTTGAGGTATCCTGTTATCTAGTGTTGTGTAGTGATGTGTGTGTGGATTTAGAAAGGGCGATTGCCCTGATTCTTTGAATTTTGTCGTAATTTGTTTCATTTGAGTGCCATTGATTTACAATTCCCCTTGAGTGATTAATTTCATTGTCATTTATATGTTATTACTCTTTGATATGTTTAACTTTTACTTATTAAATTAATTTTAACTTTACATTTATCAAATGCGTTTCAATATCCCTCGATTTTATTTCATTTTTCCTGTTTCAGTTTTGTGGATGGTGAATATGAATTGATCTGATAAACCTTTATTGTGTTCATATTTTAAGGTTATGCAAATAACTTTTAGAAACGAGATAACACAGCGGTCCTCTAAGGTCTGAAAATCAACCCGTGAGCACTCGCAACATTTAGAGAGAGAGAGAGAGAGAGAGAGAGAGAGAGAGAGAGAGAGAGAGAGAGAGAGAGAGAGAGAGAGAGAGAGAGAGAGAGAGAGAGAGAGAGAGAGAGGCACGTACCTCTCGTCGTATCTCGTGTAGCGATTTATGATCTGAGTTCATGTCTGCAAGGACTGCTCATTAAGTGAAAGTACTTAATTTTGATACTATTCATTAATGATATTGGTGTGTTATCCTCGTTAATAATGAATTGGGTTGAGAGAGATCTCCCCTGTAATTTAGAAACCGCAAAGGGAGTTTGTGGAGTTGTTACGTAAGGCTTTTAGCGGTTTTTGACCAAGTAACAACGTTAAGCATATAATACAGTCCACTATAAGTCCATCTTTTTCGCCACATAGGTCGTCGGTGATAATGTGACCCAAATACGGAAATTCGTGCACAAATTCCAGCCGATGGGTTCCGAGGAAAATTTGTGGTTCTGCAATATGCTTAAGCGATCTCAGGAGCAGCGACATGCACTGGGTCTTGGTTCTGTTGTAGATTATATCAAATTCCTCTGCATATTGGCGGCAAGTGTCTATGAGTCGTTGGAGACCTTGCACTGATGGGGAAATCAGAACCATACCGTCGGCGTAACAGAGGTTGTTTATAGTTGTTACATTGACAGTGCATCCGATTGGGAGTGAGTTCAGTTTGACATTCAAGGCATCTGTTGTACGTATTAAACAGGTATGGGGGAGAGAATCCCCAGCCCCCCTTGCTGAAGCCCGTTTAGGGAGCCGAAAGTGTACGATAATACGTTACCCCAATTGACATAGAATTGCTGTGTGGAGACCCAAGACCACCGGTCCAGTAATGTAAAATGCCAATTAGATATAGGGGTGTGCCTCTTTTATGCAGCTTCAGGAGGAGCTTCAGGTAGTTTGCTCTATCAAATGCTTTTCTCACATCTACAAAACAAAGGAAAACAGGAGAGGCTGATGATAGGTAGTAGTTCAGCAATTCTTTCAGTATGTAGATGCAGGTGTCGGTTGTGTAACAATATATGAATGTTGTGATCTAGATTTTGTAAGTAATCAAGTGTACGAATATTGTTGGTTACGCTGTCTAAGTTTGTGAATGATATCTGTTGTTTATGTTTGGGTAAGTCACGTGACGCAGAAGGGACTTGCTTATTCTCTTTCGCTCCACATGTTGGCTCGTCAATGCGTATATATATATGATAAATATACAATGTTTAACTAGACAAATTAGTAGAAATAGAAAATATTATAGACAATGATAATAAGATATTTTGTTTAACTGAAACTCATCAGAAACTAGACAAGTTAGCATTAAGTAAAGGTATAAATAAAATAGAAAATATGAGGGAGATGAAAGACAAAAAAGGAGAGTTAATGATGCTATATAGAAGCTGAGAACACAGAGATAAACAATGTGGAGACCATTTGCAAAGATTTATTGTATGCTAAATGTAAAATATACAATAATACTATTCATATATTGTTGTATACTTATCAGTAGGGAATACAAAGGGGGATAAAATAGAGATAAAGCAATAAAATTGGAATGTGAAAACATTATTAAAAGTCATTTATGTTTTTAAGAAATCATTATTAATATTAGGAGATTTTAATGGCCTTGTAGGTTTCTTAGGCCACCAGAATACAGACAGAAACGGGGAAATAATACTAGAATGGATGAATGAACATAGGCTAATACTACTTAATGGAGAAGACAGAGTCTTCACTTGAGTCTACACATGGGAGAGGATGCAGATGAAAAGTGGAATAGATTTTGCTTTAGTCAATGAGAAGTTCTATAAAAATTTTGAGGAGATGGTAATTGATGAAGACAAAAATGAATTTGATATCTCGGACCATAATCTAATTACCATTAACTTGACATTCAAAGGACAGAACAAGAATCTCAACAAGGGTAAATGGGAGGAAGTAAAATACTTCAAAACAGATGAAGGTAAACTATTGACTTTATTAAAAGACTAGAAGAGATCCTAATAGATAAAGACATAGACAGAATCTCAGAAATGGACTTATCAATAAAAGAAGTAGCAGAAGACAAGCTAGTGAGAACATATAGGAGAAAGATGCTAGTAGAGGAAAAAGTAAAAGAGCAACCCTGGTTCAATGAAGAAATAAGAAAAGGTATCAAGGAAAGGAAGGAGCTGAATAGGAAGAAAAGAAATGAGAGAGACAATGTCGTAAAGGAAAGTCTAGAGAAGAAATTTGCGCAAAAGAGAAAAGAAGTGTAGTTATTAATAAAAGAAGCGATAACAATTTATGAAAAGAAAATAACAGAAGAAATAAGAAGAAACAAAAACAAAGAGCTCTGGGAAAACATTGGTAAGTTAAGAAATAAGTAAAAATAAAAAAAAAGAAGCTATACATTTATATAATGAACAGGGAAGCAAGCTAAATGAGGCTGAAATAAGGGACGAAATAGTGAATTATTGGAAAACCATATACAGTAAACACGAAAATAAAACAAAGGACATCTGGAATGAAGAGAAAGGTTGGAATATGAAAATGAATTGGCAGAAGTAGATGATATCCATAAGAATTGGAGGACTATAGATTCCCAGAAGTACTAAGAGGAACAACACATGGACCTATTGATGGAATGCAAAAGGAAGATAATACCAATGCAGGAACCTCTAATAACCAAGGAAAAAGTCATAGCTTGCCTAAGTAAGCTCAAAGCAAAAAAAGCTGCAGGCCCAGATGGAATCAAACCAGAGCTTTACAAAGCATTAATGAAGAGCAAAACCTGTATAGAGGTATTAGTTAGATATTACAACAAGGTGCTGGAAATCAAAGAAAAGCCTGAATCTTGGAAGAAATCGAGAACCAAAATGGTAGAAAAGAAAAGGAAACCAAGGGCTAAGGATTTAAGGCCAATAGCTTTATTAAATATGTCATACAAAGTATTCATGATGCTGATAAAAGACGAAATAGAAGCACACCTCAGAATGAATGAAGATCACGAATGCCAAGCAGGATTCACAGGAGGGAGTAGGATTGAAGATAATATTCCTTACACTACAATATTGTGTAGGAGAGATAGGAACAGAAAAACCATTATAGTAATAGCTATCGATTACAGTAAAGCCTTTGACTCGGTAAAAAGAGAAGTTATGATCGAAGTCATGAAACAGTTCAAAATACAGCCAAATATCATACAGGCAGTAGCTCATATATATGAGGTGGGATAGCACACTAATAGGACCTAGGGGAGCGGGAGATGAACAGGAAATGGAAATTACTAGTGGATTAGGCAAGGGTTCACAGATTCTACTTCACTTTTCAAATTGATGACGTTTTTAGTAATTAAGAAAAATGGAGGAGGAAGGGACAGGATTTGAAAACGAATTAGTAAAGATAGGGACACTTTTCTTCGCTGACGATGGGTTAGTTTTAGCAGGAAATATAGAAGATGCAAGGATAAATATAAAGATTTTTAATGGATATAGCTATTTTCATAATAAAAAAGGCGGTAATTCTCTCATCCTACAGAAACCGTGAGTGTCCGGAGCATCTATGAAGTGTATGTGTGTGCGCGTGTATATGCGTGTGTGTTCCATTCGGATGAACGTACCTAAATTTAGTCGGCATAATTGGAAGTAGGAAAAACAAATGAGAAGAGGCAAACTGAGATCTCCTGAGATGTGTCGGCTCAGACTGGATAAAAATCCGATATTGTTTACCAAACAATCCGGCCCGCTTACACTGTCAGTGAAGTGATTTCAAAAAATGGAATATCTTGCCAGCTTCCGTACTGTTTTGTTACCGCTAGTCACTGGAAATCAGTCGTATGCATGGATAAGGTTCATAACGAATCTTTGTAGATTTGTGAGTTTTCCAAATGTCGGTACAGAAACGACATTTTGGGTTTTATAGGACGAACCGGAATCAAATAGTGAACACACACACACCACACACACACACATATATATATATATATATATATATATATATATATATATATATATATATATATCTAAGTACATGCATACATACATACATACATTTTTTATTATTATTATTATTATTATTATTATTTATATATTATTATTATTATTATTATTAATATTGTTGTTGTTGTTGTTGTATAAATTAACGTTTTTCACTTTTGGAGAAATCTAAAAGGACATTAAAAAAAATTTGGAGATATACTGAAACAAAATGAATGCAAACCTATCCATTGGTTTCGCTTTCTCACATGATTTTCTTTCTCTCTCTTTTTTTTTTATATGGCAAAGTATCATATGTGGCAATTTACATTTTAGTTTCATGACCTGCAGATAGGTCACAAAATATACTGACAGCAAATAAAAAAATAAAAAAACAATCCTTTTCTGCGTTTTTGCTAGACAACAGAACAAGAACATTTCTGTTACGTTTTTGTGGGCTGGATGAGATAGGATGGTGTTCGTGTCAGTCAAACAGACGGATCTCTGTTATTCTGGTCGCAATATCCTAGCTCCATTGTGTAGCCATTTTCGAAACTCTGGCACTGAAGTTTTTATAATTGATTTACTGAGCTGCTGGAAATCTCCTGACGTGGGTGAGCTCGATCTCACCTCTTCGTATTGGAGAATAGA
Organism: Macrobrachium nipponense; assembly: GCF_015104395.2. Lineage (NCBI taxonomy): Eukaryota > Metazoa > Arthropoda > Malacostraca > Decapoda > Palaemonidae > Macrobrachium > Macrobrachium nipponense. The sequence continues at coordinate 168,694,644 of NC_087201.1, forward strand.
ATTTGAAAGATGTCTATTTCTTCGGTTTGTTGAATCTGAGAGCATTCTCATTTAGAAGAAGAAGAAGAAGAGAGAGAGAGAGTGGCAGAAGAAGAAAGTTTATTTGTATCAGTTACATAGGATGATTCGACAGCAGAATTTGTGTTGTAATTCTCTTTCTTTCAAGACTTGCATAATTAGATATTCTTTATAACAACTGGTAGATATGCGCAACTTTTTAACAGGTGTTAAAGTAATTTACAAAGAACTGAAGTAAGAAAAAATAAATAAAATTCAAAGTAACATGCGTATGTTAAAGACGACGACGACGAAGAAGAAGAAGAAGAAGAGAGAGAAAGAGAGAGACCATTACATAGAATGAAAGCCCAGTTCACCATTGTAGGTTGGTGCTTGTTATCACGCCAGGATTTTCCTTACTCCTGGAATGTTGCAGCAATATCTTTTTATTGTTGATTCTCGCTTTCATGTGCATCTTACGGTCGTGTCTTCTTCGTGAAAGGACCAAGTACGTCATAAGGGAGGGAAATTGGACCCCTGTTAAATTCAGAGAAGTTACAAAAGTTCACTGATAGCTGCAGTTAGGAACTCTGTGAGTACAGAATTTTCCGAGTAAAACTGTAATGGTCATCTTGGTTGTGGACCTACTTAGAATGATCTACCTATGTAGTGCATATATTTAAAGATATATCTAAACATATTTATAGATTATCAAAATTCAATAATAATAATAATAATAATAATAATAATAATAATAATAATAATAATAATAATAATAAAATAATAATAATAATAATAATAATAATAATAATAATAATAATAATAATAAGGATCTTTACCATAATTTCCTCAGTCTACTCAGCTGTAAATGAGTACATATCCCTGATGGGGTAGGGTCCAGCTATGGGTTAAATAGCAAACTCAGCAATTAGGGAAAGAATGAAGGAATAAACGACAACGACGTAAATGGAACCTCTGGCAACAGAGGAGCTTCGTCCGGCAACCAGGTATTCAACCCAATTGGAGGGGAAGACGGTCAGGTACTTGGAGGTCGTCATCCAGCAACTGATCACCACAACGACAGTAATCAACAGCCTGAGATTGGAGCTACAGAAGCAAAAAGGAAGAAATGGACAAGAGAAGAAATAAGGAAATATGGAGATGCTACATCAGAAGCAACCCGACAGAGAGAGGATATAGAAGAAGATTGGTCAACATCTGGAATGAGAGGAATAAACACCCCCCAAACAGAGCAGAGGCTGGGCAGGACCACGTAAGGAACATAAAGAAAAAAGAACTGGCTCTCCCCAACAGAAAGAGAAGAACTGGAAAGGGAAATGTCACACGACAACGAATTACACGAAGACGAAAACTGAGAGACGATGCCACAGAAGACGACAGGGAGGATGAGGTATCAAACAACGACGCACGAAGAAACACCGACGAAGTAACAGAGAGGACGGAATGGGTAGAAAAAGATTTAGACAATGGATGGAGCCAGATACAGAGAGAACACAGATCCCCTCCATGAAAGCTACAACACCAAGAAATTAAGGAGAAAACAAGTGAGGTCAATGAAATAATGGCATAATACACACCACCAGTATCACGAAAACAACTAACTTGGCATATGCAGGAGCAAGATTAGTAGCGAACTGATGATTCGAACACCAACACCACCACACAACCAACCCAACAGAAACCAAAACAGCAACCTCCTTGGAAAAGGCGCCTGGAAAAGCAAATCATGGTGATGAGATCTGACTTGAGTAAACTGAAAGAGATGGCAGAAAAAAAGGCTAAGAAGCAAGAAAACAAGGGAGGAACTCAACGAGAAATACAAAGTACAAGAGAGGGACTAACACATAGAAGATGTAAAACGAGGCTTAAGGCCAAAGCACATAAGATCCAACGGTACGTGAACAGGAATAAGGGATACCAACAGAACAAACTATTCGGAACCACTAGAAAAGACTATACAGCCAACTAAGAGGCGGGGAAGACAACCACCCAGAAATTCCTGAAGCCGAACCAAGAAAGAGACTCTGGGAAAACATATGGAGCAATCCGGTATCACACAACAAACATGCAACATGGCTCCAGGAAGTCAAGGAAGAAGAAACAGGGAGAATAAAACAAAGATTCACAGAGATCACGACAGATACAGTCAGACACCAACTAAAGAAAATGCCAAACTGGAAAGCCCCAGGTCCCAATGAAGTCCATGGATACTGGCTCAAAAACTTCAAGGCCCTACACCCACGAATAGCAGAACAACTCCAGCATTCTATCTCAAATCACCATGCACCCAAATGGATGACCACAGGAAGAACATCCTTAGTAAAAAAAGAGACAAGAGTAAGGGAATATAGCCAGTAACTACAAGCCTATCACCTGCCTACCAATAATGTTGGAAGTTACTAACAGGTATCATCAGTGAAAGGCTATACAACTACTAGAGGAGACAAACACCATCCCCCACCAACAGAAAGGCTGCAGAAGGAAGTGTAGGGCACAAAAGACCAGCTCCTCATAGACAAAATGGTAATGAAGAACAGTAGGAGAAGGAAAAACCAACCTAAGCATGGCATGGATAGACTATAATAAAGCTTCGACACACATGGCTAATAAGAATGCCTGAAAATATATGGGGCAGAGGAAAACACCATCAGTTCTTCCTCAAAAATACAATGCGCAACTGGAATACAATACTTTACCAAGCTCTGGAATAAGATTAGCAGAGGTTAATATCAGGAGAGGGATCTTCCAGGGCGACTCACTGTCCCCACTACTCTTCGTTGTAGCCATGATTCCCATGACAAAAGTACTACAGAAGATGGATGCCGGGTACCAACTCAAGAAAAGAGGCAACAGAATCAACCATCTGATGTTCATGGACGACATCAAGCTGTATGGTAAGAGCATCAAGGAAATAGATGCCCTAATCCAGACTGTAAGGACTGTATCTGGGGACATCAGGATGGAGTTTGGAATAGAAAAATGAGCCTTATTCAACATACAAAAAGGCAAAGTAACGAGAACTGAAGGATAAGCTACCAGATGGGAGCAACATCAAACTCATAGATGAGGACAGTATACAAATACCTAGGAATAATAGAAGGAGGGGATATAAAACACCAAGAGCTGAAGGACACGATCAGGAAAGAATATATGCATAGACTCAAGGCGATACTCAAGTCAAAACTCAACGCCGGAAATATGATAAAAGCCATAAACACATGGGCAGTGCCAGTAATCAGATAGAGCGCGGAATAGTGGAATGGATGAAGGCAGAACTCCGCAGCATAGATCAGAAAACTAGGAAACATATGAACAATACACAAAGCACTACTCACCCCAAGAGCAAATACGGACAGACTATACATAACACGAAAGGAAGGAGGGGGGAGAGGACTACTAAGTATAGAGGACCTGCGTCAACATCGAAAACAGAAGCACTGGGGCAATACCTGAAAACCAGTGAAGACGAGTGGCTAAAGAGTGCATGGGAAGAAGGACTAATAAAGTAGACGAAGACCCAGAAATATACAGAGACAGGAGAATGACAGACAGAACAGAGGACCTGGCACAACAAACCAATGCACGGACAATACATGAGACAGACTAAAGAACTAGCCAGCGATGACACATGGCAATGGCTACAGAGGGGAGAGCTAAAGAAGGAAACTGAAGGAATGATAACAGCGGCACAAGATCAGGCCCTAAGAACCAGATATGTTCAAAGAACGATAGACGGAAATAACATCTCTCCCATATGTAGGAAGTGTAATACGAAAATGAAAACCATAAACCACATAGCAAGCGAATGCCCGGCACTTGCACAGAACCAGTACAAAAAGAGGCATGATTCACTGGAGCCTGTGCAAGAAACATCAGCTACCTTGCAGTAATAAGTGGTACGAGCACCAACCTGAGGGAGTGATAGAAACGATCAGGCAAAGATCTCTGGGACTATGGTATCAGAAGCAGATAGGGTGATACGTGCAAACAGACCAGACGTGACGTTGATTGACAAAGTCAAGAAGAAAGTATCACTCATTGATGTCTCAATACCATGGGACACCAGAGTTGAAGAGAGAGAGGAAAAATGGATAGTATCAAGATCTGAAAATAGAAATAAGAAGGATATGGGATATGCCAGTGGAAATTTCGTACCCCTAATTTAGGAGCACTAGGCATGATCCCAAGATCCCTGAAAAGGAATCTAGAAAAACTAGAGGCTGAAGTAGCTCCAGGACTCATGCAGAAGAGTGTGATCCTAGAAACGGCACACATAGTAAGAAAAAGTGATGGACTCTAAGGAGGCAGGATGCAACCCGGAACCCCACACTATAAATACCACCCAGTCGAATTGGAGGACTGTTATAGAGCAACAAAAAAAAAAAAAAGATAATAATAATATTTCATCAAATCATTAAGCTGTGGGGAAAAATAAACAAAGCTTCCTCCTAATGATTTTAGAGAGAGAGAGAGAGAGACGTTGATATTGATTTCCTTAGTATCTTAAGAGATTATATACTAATAATTTTCATCTGAGGATGCACAGTAGTGGTAGTAGTAGTAGTAGTATTAGTAGTAGTAAACAGCTTTTGGTTGTGAATACATCAGTTTTCATAACAAAAGGAAAATCCATAGTTCGCTCTTGGATGGAAGATTTTGCGAACGACGAAGCCTAGCATATTAATGAAATATAAACATATGGATGACCTTAGACCTCAGTTTTTTTTTTTTAGGTTTCTGTCCGTCCGCACTTTTTCTATCCGCCCTCAGACCTTAAAGACTACTGAGGCTAGAGGGCTGCAATTTGGTATGTCGATCATCCACCCTCCATACCAAATTGCAGCTCTCTAGCCTCCGTAGTTTGTATTTCATAGGACGCGGTTAAAAGAGTATTACATCGAGACTACCGAAAATAAGATTTATTTTCTGAGGCTTTGAGTATACCTGAAAATGGTGGTGAGTGGATTGAGGGTTATTTAAAGTTATCCCCCTGAAGTGGGAGTGGAGTCGTCAGTGCA
>NC_087201.1:168700179-168773126 GCF_015104395.2 Macrobrachium nipponense
TGCACTGACGACTCCACTCCCACTTCAGGGGATAACTTTAAATGACCCTCAATCCACTCACCACCATTTTCAGGTATACTCAAAGCCTCAGAAAATAAATCTTATTTTCGGTAGTCTCGGTGTAATACTCTTAACCGCGTCCTATGAAATACAAACTACGGAGGCTAGAGAGCTGCAATTTGGTATGGAGGGTGGAGGATCGACATACCAAATTGCAGCCCTCTAGCCTCAGTAGTCTTTAAAAGGTCTGAGGGCGGATAGAAAAAAAGTGCGGACGGACAGAAACCTAAAAAAAAAAAAAAAAAAACTGAGGTCTAAGGTCATCCATATGTTTATATTTCATTAATATGCTAGGCTTCGTCGTTCGCAAAATCTTCCATCCAAGAGCGAACGATGGATTTTCCTTTTCTTATGAAAACTGATGTATTCACAACCAAAAGCTGTTTACTACTACTACTACTACTACTACTACTACTGGTGGCCTCCTCAGATGAAAATTACTAGTATATAATCTCTTAAGATACTAAGGAAATCAATATCAAAGTCTCTCTCTCTCTCTCTCTCTTCTTCTACTTCCTCTTCTTCGTCGTCGTCTTTAACATACGCATGTTACTTTGAATTTCATTTATTTTTTCTTACTTCAGTTCTTTGTAAATTACTTTAACACCTGTTAAAAAGTTGCGCATAACTACCAGTTGTTATAAAGAATATCTAATTATGCAAGTCTTGAAAGAAAGAGAATTACAACACAAATTCTGCTGTCGAATCATCCTATTGTCCTGATACATATAAACTTTCTTCTTCTGCCACTCTCTCTCTCTTCTTCTTCTTCTTCTAAATGAGAATGCTCTCAGGTTCAACAAACCGAAGAAATAGACATCTTTCAAATTCTATTCTCCAATACGAAGAGGCGAGATCGAGCTCACCCACGTCAGGAGATTTCCAGCAGCTCAGTAAATTCAATTATAAAAACTTCAGAGCCAGAGTTTCGAAAATGGCTACACAATGGAGCTAGGATATTGCGACCAGAATAACAGAGATCCATATCTGTTTGACTGACACGAACATCATATCCTATCTCATCCAGCCCACAAAAACGTAACAGAAATGTTCTTGTTCTGTCGTCTAGCAAAAACGCAGAAAAGGATTGTTTTTTATTATTTTTTTTTGAAATTTTATTTGCTGTCAGTATATTTTGTGACCTATCTGCAGGTCATGAAACTAAAATGTAAATTGCCACATATGATACTTTGCCATATAAAAAAAAAAAGAGAGAGAAAGAAAATCATGTGAGAAAGCGAAACCAATGATAGGTTTTGCATTCATTTTGTTTCAGTATATCTCCAAATTTTTTTTTTATGTCCTTTTAGATTTCTCCAAAAGGGAAAAACGTTAATTTATACAACAACAACAACAATATTAATAATAATAATAATAATAATAATAATAATAATAATAATAATAATAATAATAATAATAATAATATAATAAAGTGTATGTATGTATGTATGCTGTTACTTAGATAATATATATAGTATATATATATATATATATATATATATATATATATATATATGTGTGTGTGTGTGTGTGTGTGTGTGTGTGTGTGTGTGTGTGTGTATTCACTATTTGATTCCGGTTCGTCCATCAAAACCCAAAATTTCTTCTGTACCGACATTTGGAAAACTCACAAATCTACAAAGATTCGTTATGAACCTTATCCATGCATACGACTGATTTCCAGTGACTAGCGGTAACAAAAGTACGGAAGCTGGCTAGATATTCCATTTTTTGGAAATAACTTCACTGACAGTGTAAGCGGGCCGGATTGTTTTGGTAAACAATATCGGATTTTTATCCAGTCTGAGCCGACACATCTCAGGAGATCTCAGTTGCCTCTTCTCATTTGTTTTCCTACTTCCAATTATGCCGACTAAATTTAGGTACGTTCATCCGAATGGAACACACACGCATATACACGCGCACACACATACACTTCATAGATGCTCGGACGCTCACGGTTCTGTAGGATGAGAGAATTACCGCCTTTTTTATTATGAAAATAGCTATATCCATTAAAATCTTTATATTTATTCTTGCTAAAACTAACCCATCGTCAGCGAAGAAAAGTGTCCCTATCTTTACTAATTCGTTTTCAAATCCTGTCCCTTCCTCCTCCATTTTCTTAATTATTAAGTACGTCATCAATTTGAAAAGTGAAGTAGAATCTGTGAACCCTTGCCTAATTCCACTAGAGATTTCCATTTCCTGTTCAACTCCCTCCCCTAGGTCTATTAGTGTGCTATCCCCTTCATATATATTAGCTATTGCCTCTATGATTTTTGGATGTATTTTGAACTGTTTTATAACTTTGATCATAACTCCTCTTTTTACCGAGTCAAAGGCTTTACTGTAATCGATAGCTATTACTATTAATGGTTTTCTGTTCCTATCTCTTCTACACAATATTGTAGTGTAAGGATATTATCTTCAATCCTACTCCCTCCTGTGAATCCTGCTTGACATTCGTGATCTTCTTCATTCATTCTGAGGTGTGCTTCTATTTCGTCTTTTATCAGCATCATGAATACTTTGTACGATATATTTAATAAAGCTATTGGCCTTAAATCCTTAGCCCTTGGTTTCCTTTTCTTTTCTATCATTTTCGTTCTCGATTTCTTCCAAGATTCAGGGTTTTCTTTGATTTCCAGCTCCTTGTTGTAACATCTAACTAATGCTTTGTAAAGCTCTGGTTTGATTCCATCTGGGCCTGCAGCTTTTTTTGCTTTGAGCTTACTTAGGCAAGCTATGACTTTTTCCTTGGTTATCAAAGGTTCCTGCGTTGGTATTATCTTCCTTTTGCATTCCATCAATAGGTCCATGTGTTCTCTTAGTACTTCTGGGAATCTATAGTCTCCAATTCTAATGATATCATCTACTTCTGCCAATTCATTTTCATATTCCACCCTTTTCTCTTCATTCCAGATTTCCTTTATTTTATTTTCGTGTTTACTGTATATGGTTTTCCAATAATTCACTATTTCGTCCCTTATTTCAGCCTCATTTAGCTTGCTTCCCTGTTCATTATATAAATGTATAGCTTCTTTTTTTTATTTTTGCTTATTTTCCCAGAGCTCTTTGTTTTTGTTTCTTCTTATTTCTTCTGTTATTTTCTTTTCATAAATTTTTATCGCTTCTTTTATTTATAACTGCACTTCTTTTTTCTTTTGCGCATATTTCTTCTCTAGACTTTCCTTTACGACATTGTCTCTCTCATTTCTTTTCTTCCTACTCAGCTCCTTCCTTTCCCTTGATACCTTTTCTTATTTCTTCACTGAACCAGGGTTGCTCTCCTACTTTTTCCTCTACTAGCATCTTTCTCCTATATGTTCTCACTAGTTTGTCTTCTGCTACTTCTTTTATTGATAAATCCATTTCTGATATTCTGTCTGTCTTTATCTATTAGGATCTCTTCTAGTCTTTTAATAAAGTCATTTAGGTTACCTTCATCTGTTTTGAAGTATTTTATTTCCTCCCATTTACCCTTGTTGAGATTCTTGTTCTGTCCTTTGAATGTCAAGTTAATGGTAATTAGGTTATGGTCCGAGATATCACATTCATTTCTGTCTTCATCAATTACCAACTCCTCAAAATTTTTAAAGAACTTCTCATTGACTAAAGCAAAATCTATTACACTTTTCATCTGCATCCTCTCCCATTTGTAGACTCCAGTGCATCTGTCTTCTCCATTAAGTAGTATTAGCCTATGTTCATTCATCCATTCTAGTATTATTTCCCCGTTTCTGTTTGTATACTGGTGGCCTTAGAAACCTACATGGCCATTAAAATCTCCTAATATTAATAATGATTCTTGGTCATTTATGTTTTTAATAATGTTCTCACATTCCAATTTTATTGCTTTATCTCTATCTTTATCCCCCTCTGTATGAATAGTATTATTGTATATTTTACATTTAGCATACAATAAATCTTTGCTAATGGTCTCCACCTTGTTCATCTATGTGTTATCACTGTTTCTATATAGCATCATTAACCCTCCTTTTTTGTCTTTCATCTCCCTCATATTTTCTATTTTTATTAATACCTTTACTTAATTCTAACTTGTCTAGTTTCTGACGAGTTTCAGTTAAACAAAATATCTTATTATCATTGTCTATAATATTTTCTATTTCTACTAACTTTTGTCTATTTAAACATTGTATATTTATCATATATATTTTATACAGCATTGACGACATGTGAAGATCGGGGGGAGAATTCAGCAAGTCCCTCTGGTCACGTGACTTACCCAAACATGAACAACAGATATCATTCACAAACTTAGACAGCGTACCCAACAATATTCGCACACTTTATTACTTACAAAATCTAGATCACAACATTCATATGATTGGTTCACAAACCGAACCACCTGCATCTACATACTGAAACAAGAATTGCTGAACTACTACCTATCATCGGCCTCTCCTGTTTTCCTTTTTTGTTTTGTAGATGTGAGAAAAGCATTTGACAGAGTAAACTACCTGAAGCTCCTCCTGAAGCTGCATAAAAGAGGCACACCCCTATATCTAATTGGCATTTTACATTACTGGACTGGTGGTCTTGGGTCTCCACACAGCAATTCCATGTCAAATGGGGTAACGTATTATCGTACACTTTCGGCTCCCTAAACGGGCTTCAGCAAGGGGGCATTCTCTCCCCATACCTGTTTAATACGTACACAGATGCCTTGAATGTCAAACTGAACTCACTCCCAATCGGATGCACTGTCAATGTAACAACTATAAACAACCTCTGTTACGCCGACGTTATGGTTCTGATTTCCCCATCAGTGCAAGGTCTCCAACGACTCATCGACACTTGCCGCCAATATGCAGAGGAATTTGATATAATCTACAACAGAACCAAGACCCAGTGCATGTCGCTGCTCCTGAGATCGCTTAAGCATATTGCACCACAAATTTTCCTCGGACCCCATCGCTGGAATTTTTGTGCACGAATTTTCCGTATTTTGGGTCCACATTATCACCGACGACCTATGTGGCGAAAAATATGGACTTATAGTGGGCTGTATTTATATGCTTAACGTTGTTACTTGGTCAACCGCTAAAAGCCGCCTTACGTAACAACTCCACAAAACTCCTTTGCGGTTTCTAAATTACGTGGGAGATATCTCTCAACCCAATTCATTATTAACGAGGATAACACACCAATATCATTAATGAATAGTAGCAAAATTAAGTACTTTCACTTAATGAGCAGTCCTTGCAGACATGAACTCAGATCATAAATCGCTACACGAGATACGACGAGAGGTACGTGCTCTCTCTCTCTCATCTCTCTCTCTCTCTCTAAATGTTGCGAGTGCTCACGGGTTGATTTTCAGACCTTAGAGGACCGCTGTGTTATCTCGTTTCTAAAAGTTATTTGCATAACCTTAAAATATGAACACAATAAAGGTTTATCAGATCAATTCATATTCACCATCCACAAAACTGAAACAGGAAAAATGAAATAAAATCGAGGGATATTGAAACGCATTTGATAAATGTAAAGTTAAAATTAATTTAATAAGTAAAAGTTAAACATATCAAAGAGTAATAACATATAAGTGACAATGAAATTAATCACTCAAGGGGAATTGTAAATCAATGGCACTCAAATGAAACAAATTACGACAAAATTCAAGAATCAGGGCAATCGCCCTTTCTAAATCCACACACACATCACTACACAACACTAGATAACAGGCCACCTCAAAAGTTGAGCCAAGAAGCTGTTCGTTCCGTCCTGCATTCGGGTTTTGTTGGGGAAAAGAGACAAGTTATTCAATTACCACGAATGTAGAACTGACGTACAAGGTTTTCATGAACATAAAAAAACTTTACAATAATTATCAACTTCGTTGCAAATAAATTCCAATTATATAGTGTGCAACTTCAACATATTTATTAAATGTAGTGATTAATTGGTGGTTTGTGTCAATACAATTTTGGGTCGATACAAGCCCATACAGTGTACTACGCACATACGCATAACACAACTCCTAGAGGGGCACGCAAACGAGCGTTCAGAGGGCGAACTGCTACCCTCTTTCCCTTTCCCCTCCCGATCTTTTGACCTCTCCTAATGGCTTCTCTGGCGAGAGGCACAAACAAGACCCAATGACACCAACTCTTACCATACGTAATATGGGCAATACATTCACCAAGAACAATTTCATATATATAAAGACAAATGAATTATCATAACTAAAACAGTAATTATACTTCGTTGCTAAAACGTCTACTGACGTTATGTCAAAAGACTTCGTCTTTGTGTAAAACCATCTTTTCGTTGCTAACCGCACCACATACTACGTACTAGAACATAGCAAAATCAGATAAAACAATGTTAAGAGTGTCATTCTCGAGTAGATGTGGTTCTTTCACCCTTATTATGTCATGCAATGTAGACGTACATATCTTTGCAAAATATATGGGCATGCGAATGCATTTGGTTTTCACATGAATACAAATACAGTAACATAGTTCCTGTCTGTCGATTACCTGACAGACGGCAATACGCAGTGAAAATCAATCAATAATTTCTTATGAGACAGACACTAATAACTATAATAAAAGAACAAATAGCATGGAAACAATCGATACACAAAAACATTAGAAAATAAAATCGTTGTGAGAGGAATTCCTCACAACCTAAAAGATACGGCAGACATTGAACAGAGGCGTCGTAAACTATGTGCAACTGGCAACATGATTGCAAGGAGGTTTGCCTTCTGTCACCGAGACATAAAACTGCTGCTCTTCCGCTCGTACTGCTACAGTATCTATGGGTGTTCCCTCTGGACGAACTATACCCGAGAGACCATGAGGCCATCACTGTTGTGCACAATGACATTTTGAGACGCCTCACAAACACTCCCCGCTACCACTCCGCCACACAGATGTTCATAGAAACCACCTGGACAATTTAAAAATCATTGTTTAGGCGAACAATGTCCAGTCTGGTAACCCGAGTGAGAAACGCAGCAACTCGCTCATACAAAGCATCCTAAGGAGTGAAGCAAGAAGACCTAAATTGGGGGGTGGGGAAAGATGGGAAAATGAGTCCTTTGTCCCCTAAGGACTTAATCTCTGTATTGGCAAGATGTCATCTGCAGATTTTGTCACTATTATATTTATTGCTGATGTTTTAATTTTTCATTATTACTGTGATTACTATCAAGCTAAAGTTTTTTTACATTCAAATTTTCGTATTTAGCTCTCTGGACCTGACTACTGTAACCACCCAAGGTCTCTAGTTGAAATTTAGGTTATATAATCTGTGCACTAACTGTTATAACTCTCAATGCACTTTTTTCCTCACCAATATTATTACTGTTATTACCAGTATTATGATTACTATCTTTTATGCTACCTCAGCTATTTTGTGGATAGTGCCGTTTATTCATATTTGTTATCATGTTGTCTCGTGTATCTAGATTGTGTACGTTACTGTCTGTATTTTGTATATTCCATGCATATGGCCCTGAGCTGAAATAAAGGATATTATTATTATTATTATTATTATTATTATTATTATTATTATTATTATTATTATTATTATCCTGAGTTTTTTACTGCCTTGTTCAAAAATAAATCTTGAATATATATATATATATATATATATATATATATATATATATATATATATAATATATATATATATATATATATATATAATATATATATATATATATATATATATATATATATATATATTCAGATATATTCAACAGGACTATGTTTTGTTTAGCTAATACTAGGCTGATTGATTAGTGTGTCCTATTCCTTGTTTTGTTTGCTTCATGACTGATGCTTTTTTTGTTTTTTTAGAAATATGCTACGTTAATTGCATACCATAGGTAGGAAATCATTTATCAAATATATATAAAGAATACATTTTTTTTTAGTAAGTTAAGTTGTAGGCTTGTGGTACTGTAGTGCGGGGCTTTGCGCAATGACTTAATTATAGCACTACATTACTACAGGCCATTGCCTGTGCAATGTATATATATAAGACATTACTTAAGGTTCTATGCAGCGTCCCTTCGGCCCCTAGCTGCAACCACTTTCATTCCTTTTACTGTACCTCCGTACATATTCTCTTTCTTCCATCTTACTGTCCACCCTCTCCTAACAATAATTGTTTCATATTGCAACTGTTTTGATGTTTTCCTCCTGTAACACCTTTTAAACATTTTCACAGTCAATTTCCGTTTCAGAGCTGAGTGGCCTTAGTTCCCCCAGTGCTTGGCATAATGCCAAAAATCTGTATCAGTCAAAAATAAATACCATTGTAGCATAAACTGCTTATAGTGTACTGACGCTATAGGCCGGTTTTCATCTTTAATTGATGAGAAAATGAAAATGGTTGCGTAGCAGTTGGTGTAATATCTACTACATGCATTTACTTGAAGAACTTTTCATTATGATACGGCAAATCAGTACCATTTTCTCTTGAAAGCACGAAATTCACGTTATTTTTTTTTCAGTAATAAAACGACTTGCTATTATTTTGTCATGTGGATACCTACTTTCGAAGGAAACATAAATGAATTATCTTTAAATTCATCACCTAAAAAGAGTTAAGAAGGGACTAGTCTCAACAGCCATTAAAATACGTAACTAGCCCATTGCATATAACTGAGGTATAGTACTATATATCTTGAATTGTACCATATATATCTTTGGTTAGGTCTAGTTATTTGTTAATTTTTACAGCCTATTATTTTACTCTTGCCATATTGACGTCCTCATTAATTTACACTGTTCTATACCCGTATCCATTTTTGTTAATAGAGAAACTATCCAAAGTGACGATCATCCTTGGCGAAATACAGTCTTGAAACTGTTGCTCTTCTAACCCCACCAACCAATGAAAAAATCTGTTCCAACCCCTTCCATCTTCCAACCAATGAGGGAAGGCGACAGAAAAGTTTTTTTTTTTTTCTGGAAGGGGGTTGAGGGAATATTTTCTGGAATCCTTGATTAGTTCATAGTCAGCCATCTCAGTGAAAGTAACGGTTTTCGTGAAGTACCCCGTTAACGGTACTACGTCACACATTTGTGGTGATATTTCGTGATATTCTGTAAGTAACTAACCAGTTTGTTGCCATTTTTCAACATTATCTTGGTTAATTAAAGCTTTATTAGGTAAACGTTGATTAATATAGGCAATTTCTTTTATAAGGTTATCAGTGCCTTTTAGACCTAGTGATTGCCGGTGACTTGTGTGCCCAGTGTGGTTTTAGTTCGGTTTTAAGGTGAATAAAAAACTGTAAATCTAAAGGAGAGCTCCGTCTCTTGTTTGCAGACGAATACATATTTTTCCGATGTATTTTTCATTTATTATGCTTAAACTGATCATTATTATTGGTGGCATCAAGCAATTACACCCTTGTTCCCATCTAACAATCTTGGGGGACCAGTGGGCAACCGGGGTTTTTGGGTGGTGGGGAGCAAGAGAAAATGATTTCCAGGGCACTAGCTAACCAAACAAACCACATAACCTTACCTAGGTCGCCGTACCCCTACCTAGGCGTAGCAGGGGAGGGTTTCGCCCATTGCGACCCCCCCTTAAGGGCACTACCTTCCCAGAACACTTCGTGACAATTCCGAAAAATTTGATCGGGCCATTAGGCTACCCTGCGACAATCACTCCCAGCATATTTCACAATAAATCAAAATGGTAAATGTACTCCAGGATAAGGCCGCCGCACCGCCGTTTTTCAAAGTATTAACGACGGAAAAACTGCAAAAACCACGACCCAGGTTGGTGTTGCACATCGCATAAAAAGAAACATGAGGAAATTAATTATAAAAAAGAAAACTACTATAATTGGTGAACAAGAATACAAGTTGCAACTCTTAAGACATAACCATTTAAAAACGAACTGAATTTTCGTCAACATAATTGTGATTATATGAAACAGCCCCATACGAACTAAAATAAAGCATGTAGGCTCTTTGTAAAATGATTTCAAGGTCAGTTTTTGAAAATCCCAATATGGGCGGCTAACCGTTTTTTGCATGGAAGGTTTCTGATCGTTCGACGGCCCACCAATCTTTCCCCCTTTCCCAGCCTTCCCAGCACATCATTTGAACAGCAATGTTAGCGTATATAGTTGTAATGTTTTTATTGATCGTTACTCAAGAATTGGCCAGTTGTAATCAGCACAATAAAACAACCTTTTTGGTGCCTATATTAGTTGAAAGTATGAACTTTGTTATTCCCGGGGATTTATGGTTGGAACTGAATTCATTACTTAACCTTGTTAATCGGACGGTTTTATAATCCGTTACTGCCATCCACAAACTGAAATACTCCCTCCAAAAACAGTTGCCCTTATTTGCATTGTTATTATACACAGTTTGGTCTCAGGTTCAATCCTCATTGCCTTTGCCACTTTAACCCGTTTCTGTTCCTGGTTTTCTAAGCGGCCCCCCCGCAGCCAACAAAGACATGTTTATGAACCACATACCGACGAAAACTACAAAAGTTTTATTCCCTAAATTGTTTTGTTTACATTTACTCGTTTATTGTTTAAATTTACTTTGTTATTAAAAATTTAAAAAGTTTTGATTTAAATTTTCCATTTGTATATTCTCCCCTTTTTTTTTGCAACCAAACTTACCCCGAAAAATTAGATTTATTTCTAAGTAGATACAATCAAATGTTTCTAACGTTTTTTCCGGGGGGGGGGGGGCAACATCTTGGCCTGCCGAAAACCATAGAGGAACGACTAGAGGCAAAACGGAAAATTTTCATAGAGGTAACCGATTACGGAAAAGTGAATTAGGGTAGGGTAAACACCACTGCAGGTCCAACCCCTCATCACGGTGGACCGGGTCTTATTCACTCTATATTTAAATTTGGTGAAACAAGAATACAAGTTGCAACTCTAAGCATACCATTTAAAAGGACTGAAGTTTTCGTACAACAATAATGGTTTATTATTGAAAGCCCCATACTAACTCAAAATAAGCATGTGAGGCTCCTTTGTAAAACATATGTTTTGTCAAGGCAAGTTTTGAAATCCAATATGGCGGCTAACGTTTTTGCTGGTAGGGTTTTTTGGGGAGGTTTCTCATCCCAGTGACGGCCACCATCTTTCCCAGCCCTTCCCAGCACTCATTTGAACAATGTTAGCCGTATAATATGTAACCTATTTATTTGCATCCTTACTCAGAAGTTGCAGTTGTAATCGGCAAAAACAATTAAAACGACCGTTTTTGTTGCCTATATTAGTGAAAGTAAGTTGAAACTTGTTTATTCCCTGGGGTTATGGTTGGAACTGAATTTTTTCATTTCTTACCATTGTAATCGGTTGGTTTTTTGTCCTTACTTGCCATCCAAACAACTGAAACTCCACAGTGCTTATTTGATTGTAATTATACCACATTTTTCTCGGTCTTAATTCACGTCCACTGGTGCCCACGTTGAACCACCGCTGTGGGTTCCTGGTTTCCTAAGCAACTCACTTCACGCAAACACATTTACGAGCAGCAGACGACAACACTAGCTTTATGAGATGCAAAGCTTTATTCCCTTAATTGGGTTTACTTTACCTCAATATTTAGTTTAACTTTACTTTTCAAAATGTTTTGATTTAATTCATTTACTTATTATCCCATTTTTTTGAACCAACCAATTTAACCCCCCCAAAAATTATCCAAAAATTTTGTTCAGGATGTCTACTTACCGAGCAGACGACGTTGAGGAAAAAATGACCTCATCGTTGCCAATCTAGTGGAGCGCCACAACATACGCCGCAAATGCCATTTACAAACTGTTTCTATGAATTTCTAGTTGTCCATAGTAATGCAGCGAATTTGATAAAACAATTGCTAGTAATTATGTACGTATGGGTAAAAAACTATCACAGCATTCCAACCTACAATCAACGCTTAGCCACCCTCCGCCAAAAAGTAAAGATTAATTAAATGCGTCCCTGAACCTGACCGGAGATTGGGCAATTAGTCCGGCGAATTCTTGTTGGTGAAAAATGGAGCTAAAGACCTCTTACTTCTCCTTTCGAAGTAAGTATTTTCTCCCAAAGTTGAAAATTAAGGCCAAATTTTTCGATTTAAACAAGGGAGGGTAAGTGAAAAGGGTGGCTACCGGCAGTGGAAATCTCCACCAAAACCGCTTTAGAAAATTTTTACTTAGGGTTAAAGAACATCACGGCAGGCCCAACCCTCATCACGGTGGAACCGGGTCTTATTCCAACTCTATATTTAATTGGTGAAACAAGAATACAATTGCAACCTCTAAAGCCATACCATTTAAAAGGACTGAAGTTTCCGTACAACAAGATTAATGTGAATATATGACCAAGCCCCTTTACGGAACTAAAATAATAAGCATGTGAGCTCCTTTTGTAAAATATGGTTTTTCAAGGCAAGTTTTTTGAAATCCCAATCTGGCGGCTAACGTTTTGCATGGACCGGTTTCTCATCGTTGACGGCCCACCCATCTTTTCCCCATCCTTCCCCAGCACGTCCATTTGTAACAATGTTAGCGTAATAGGTAATAATGTAACCATTTGTATTGATCTTACTCAAGAATTGCAGTTGTAATCAGCACAATAAAAACATTTTGTTGCCTATATTAGTTGAAAGTATGAAACTTGGTTATTCCCGGGGTTGTTATTGGTTTTGAACTGAATTCATTCCTTACCACTTGGTTTTAATCTGGCTGTTTTTGGTTTTTATCCTTACATGCCATCACAACTGAAACTCCACAAGTTGCTTATTTGATTTGTTTATTTATACACATTTTGGTCCTCAGTTTCACTCCACATTGCACCTTTCTGTAAAAACCGTTGCATGTTTCCTCTGGTTTTCTAAGCGCCGGCGCCGCCATAACACAATTACGAACAGCAGACGACGAAAACTGCAAAGTTTTTTATTTCCCTAAAACTGTTTTATCTTTACTCGTTATTTAGTTTAGTTTTAAATTTACTTTATTTAAAAATTTTTGATTTAACTTTTCCATGTATCTTATCCGCTTTTTTTTGCAAGCCCAAATTACCCCCGAAAAAGATTCACCGATAATTTCTAAATAAGGTATATTAAAATCAAATGTTTCTAACGTTTTCCGTACAATCTGGCTAGCCGAAAACCATAGAGGAACGCATACGGAAAACGTGCATAAGGAACGGAACGACTAACGTTTTTTTTTTTTTTTTTTTTTTTTTTTTTTTTTTTTTGCTAGCACTTTTCATTGATTTTCAGTTGTTTTTATTAGTATTTTTGAATTTCCTTTAAATTATCGTATGCCAGAAATAAATGTAACCTTTTAATTGTTTGCATGCTAAGAATGGCAAAATCATCGTTGACCACATTTAGGAAGGCTTTCACACATACGGCCCGTTCCAATTATTATAAACACTGTTTCCAAATGAATTCCCTAGTTTAATCATGTAAATGCAAAATAATGATAAAAATTGCTTTTAAATAATTTGTATCTATACTTTCCCACTACATAGCCTAATTTTGTACCAATTTCAAACAACGTTTTGTGTGTAGTCCCTTTATACCCAGTTTTGGAGGGTCAACAACATTACCTAATGGTAACAACACCACACACACACAAAACACAGAAGAGAAGAGAGAGAAGAAGAGAGTAGGAGAAGAAAAAGAGAGAGAGAGAGAGAGAGAGAGAGAAAGAAAGAAGATAGCGGGCAGGTGGGGTAGGGGGTGGGGAGAAGGGTAAGGTGGAAGCTTTATTACGCGTTTGTTTCGTATCCATTTCTTTCTGCATAATTGGGTTTTTTTTAGGTTTTTGTCTCTTGGTACAAGGTACAAGTGTCGTTTTTATTCTTTAAGATTAGTGATTCCCACGGATACCCGCCTTATAAATTACGGCGCTGGGGTGTAATTGTGCACTATAGCAAAATTCTCCTTTGTTCTGTTAAGAGTGTTTCGTTATCAGGAATAGGTGGTATTGGGCCCAAAAACGTGCTTGCACTGTCTCCCTGAAG
Source organism: Macrobrachium nipponense (assembly GCF_015104395.2). NCBI lineage: Eukaryota > Metazoa > Arthropoda > Malacostraca > Decapoda > Palaemonidae > Macrobrachium > Macrobrachium nipponense. The sequence continues at coordinate 168,714,230 of NC_087201.1, forward strand.
CCCATAGTAGACAATTGCCCTGACTTGAGTTGTCAATACAATTTTATTATAAACCAAGTTTTTTTATTTTTTTACGAATAGCTAGCTATTGAATAGACTTTGTTATTTTTCTGCAGTTTCAAACATATTTGGCCCCTCAAGTGCTAACATTCATCTTTTAACGACTTTTTCTGGTCATTGCTGCAAACTTCGGCCCCCATAGTTTCTTATGGTGCGAAAACATACAGAGTAGTCCCATTGGACCGAAAAACGATTGCGTCACACTACGGTCGATAATCCAGCAGTTAAAACCATCTTCTTAATATCCAAAAAAGTAAATAATAAAGATTATATGTCCGCCATTAACCGATTAATAACAATTACATTTGGTATAGCTGATAACCAATCTGCATGAAATAACTGGTAAAAACTGTTTCTGCCAATTGACAGTTGAAGTATAGCAACTTTAATTTACAATAGGTACTGAAGTCAAGATGTCCGTGCCGTCCATAATACAGAACTTAAAAGAACGTTCTAATTCAGAAAAATAATTACTTATATTTGAGTCAGTCGAGTTACTTTTTCAATAACGACTATTTTCAAATTAATCATCATAAATATGTAAAATTATTGATGTTTTAACTACTTATTTTAAAAACTTAGCTAAGAGCACGCTTCTCGTCATCTTCTACCAAAACAGCTGTTTACTCCTGGCTTGTTTGTTGTTGAGAAATTGTGTTTCGATTGTTGTGATAAAAGTGCTCCAGCGTCTGTGGGTACAAAGTGGTGTGCGGATTTATCACAGGAATGGAAAGTTTGTTGACACAAGCGACTCCTTAAACATTGAGATGGCGTCAATCTTCGAAACATTTTTAGTTGTAAGTAAAAATTTCTAAAGCTTTTGGTGAGATTTCCACTGCCGTGGGCGCCATTTTCAGTACCCTCTGTTTAAATCTTAAAATTTGGCCTTAATTTCTAACTTTGGAGAAAATACTTACTTCGAAAGGAGAGTAGAGGTCTTTAGCTCCGTTTCTTACCAACAAGAAGTCGCGACTGATGCCCATCTCGGGTGTCAGGACGCGTTATAATTACTTTTTCGGAGGGTGGCAAGCGTTGAATGTAGGTGGCCTGTTTGCTGTTTGTGTAATCTACCCTACAACTAAAATGTTTCGAAGATTGACGCTATCTTGATGTTTTACGGAGTTGCTTGTGTCACAAAACTTCCATTTCATTTGTGCTAAATCTGCACACCACTTGTACCCATAGACGCTGGGGCACTTTCATCACAACAATTGTAAACCCACCAGCACTTATTCGTACTTATTCAAGGGGACTACGGCATTCTTTGCGGCGTTTTTGCGCTCTTCAATTGTTAATCAGTGTTGTCAATTGGTATGTGTTTTACCCTCCAAACTAGGTATAAGACTTAACAAAACCGGGAAAAATAGTGAAATTAGCGTATCTATTTGTAGTATATATACATATTAGAGCAATTTTTATCATTACTGCATTACTATGACAACATAGAATTCATCGAAAACAGTTTGTAAATGCATCGGCGTATGTGTGGACGCTCCACTAGATTGGCAACGATGTGCCATTTTCCCTCACGTCGTCTGCTCGTAAGTATACATCCGAAACATTTGTAATTTTGGGGGGTTAATTTGGTTGCAAAAAGGGATAATGGACATTAATTAAATAAACATTTTGAAGTAGAGTTAAACTAAATATTGAGTAAAGTAAACAATTAAGGGAATAAAGCTTTGCATCTCATAATCAGTGTTGTCGTCTGCTGCTCGTAACTTTGTTTACGGAGTGAGTGCTTAGGAAACACGAACAGCAATGTGGTTCGAGTGCACTGTGGAGTGAATTAAGACCAAAATGTGTGTAATTACAATCAATAAGCACTGGAGTTTCAGTTGTGATGGCAGTAAGGATAAAACCACTGATTACAAGGTAAGAATGAATTCAGTTCCAACCATAACCCGGGGAATAACAAGTTTCATACTTTCACTAATATAGGCAACAAAATGTTGTTTTATTGTGCTGATTACAACTGCAATCTTGAGTAAGATCAATAAACGTTACATACATACGCTAACATTGTTCAAATGAGTGCTGGGAAGGCTGGGGAAAGATGGTGGCCGTCACTGATAGAACGTCCATGCAAAACGTAGCTGCCATATTGGATTTCAAAACTGCCTTGAAAACATATTTTACGAAGAGCTCACAGCTTATTTTAGTTTTGTATGGGGCTTTCATATATCACAATATGTTGACGAAACTTCAGTCTTTTAATGGTATGCTTAGAGTTGCAATTGTATTATGTTTCACCAATTAAATATAGAGTGAATAAGACCCGTCCACCGTGATGAGGGTTGGCCTGTCGTGATATTCTACCCTATATATAATACAAATACATACGCTAATTTCACTTATTTCCCCGGTTTTGTGAAAGTCTTATACCTAGTTTGGAGGGTAAAACACATACCAATTGACAACACTGAAACAATTGAAGAGCGCAAAACGCCGCAAAGAATGCCGTAGTCCCCTTGAATAAGTGCTGGTAAGAGGTTGGGTTTTAAGATTGTTGTGATGAAAGTGCCCCAGCGTCTATGGGTACAAGTGGTGTGCAGATTTAGTACAGGAAATGGAAGTTTGTTGACACAGCGACTCCTTAAACATCAAGATGGCGTTAATCTTCGAAACATTTTTTAGTTGTAAGTAAAAATTTCTAAAGCGTTTTGGTGAGATTTCCACTGCCGTAGCCACCCTTTTCACTACCCTCTGTTTAATCGAAAAATTTGGCCTTCAATTTTCTAACTTTGGAGAAAATACTTACTTTCGAAAGGAGAGTAGAGGTCTTTAGCTCAGTTTTCTCACCAACAGAAGTCGCGACTGATGCCCATCTCCAGTGTCAGGACGCGTTATAATGTACTTTTTCGGAGGGTAGCAAGCGTTGATTGTAGGTGGCCTGTTTTTGGCCTGCTGTGATGTTTTACCCTACCCTATACATTTTTTTATTTTTTTTTTTTTTTGTTGCTAGCACTTTTCAATGATTTCAGTCTATATTAGTTTTTTTTGAATTTCTTTAACCCTTAAACGCCGACTGGACGTATTTTACGTAGACATTTTTTGTGTCTCGGGTGCCGACTGGACGTATTTTACGTCACATACAAAAGTTTTTTTTTAAAAATCCGCAGAAAATACTTTTAGGCCTACCAGCCGAAAACACTTGAATCCCACGTGCCTTGGGGATGCTGGGAGTTCACGGATCAAGGTGGGTGTTTTGTTTACAATCGTTTACGCAGGCCGCGCAAGCGCGAATTTCTTTCTTGCCGCACTAAAAAAAAAGTATCTGACACATCTCTGAATTATTTAGTCACTTTGACATAATTTTTTTACCATTTAAATTAGCCGTTATATGTAGTATTATATATGAAAATTTGCGCATTTTTATAGAATACGACAAAAAAAATACTCATGATTGTAGCTTTTATCAGTTTTGAGATATTTTCATATAAATACGATAAAGTGCCAAAATTTCAACCTTCGGTCAACTTTGACTCTACCGAAATGGTCGCAAAACGCAATTGTAAGCTAAAACTCTTTTATTTTTAGAATATTCAATCATTTACCTTAATTTTGCAACTAATTGGAAGTCTCTAGCACAATATTTTGATTTATGGTGAATTTTATGAAAAACTTTTTCTTTACGTCCTCGCGGTAACTCTTCCAAAAAAAAATCTACATGCGATTGTGGTAATGTTTGCACCATTTAAATTAGCCGTTACATAAATTTTATATATGAAAATGTGCGCAATTTCATGCACAACACAACTAAAAACAATCCATGGTTGTAGCTTTTATCAATTTTGAAATATTTTCATATAAAAAAAAAATAATGATAAGTAACAAATTTTCAACCTTCGGTCAACTTTGACTTCTACCAAAATGGTCGAAAACGCAATTGTAAGCTAAAACGCTTATATTCTAGTAATAATCAAGCATTAAACTTCATTTTGCAACAAATTGGAAGTCTAGCACAATATTTCGATTTATGGTGAATTTTATGAAAAAAATAACATTTTCTTTACGTCCGCGCGGTAACTCTTCCGAAAAAATCATACGTGCGATTGTGGTAATGTTTGCACCATTTTAAACAAATTAGCCGTTACATAAAGTTTTATATATGAAAATGTGCGCAATTTCATGTATAATACATCAAAAAATAGTTGAAGGTTGTAGCTTTTTTCATTTTTTGATATATTTGCATATAAATCACGATAAATAGAAAAAAAAAAAAAACCACGTTTCGGTCAAATTTGACTCTACCGAAATGGTTCGAAAAACGCAATTGTAAGATAAAACTCTTACAGTCTAGTAATATTCAGTCATTTATCTTCATTGTGAAACAAATTGGAAGTCTCTAGCACAATATTTAAATTTATGGTGATTTTTAAAAAAAAAACAAAAAAAAAGTTTCCTTCCCTCCGCGCGCGGATTCTCCGCCACAAAATCTCTGAAATGCGTAAGTCCATTCTCGGAATATTTGCTCCGTTTCATATTAGGCATTTCATAGTTTTATATATGAAAATGGTGCGCAATTTCATGTAGAATAAAAACTAAAAATATTTGAAAGTTGTAGCTTTTCTTATTTCCGAATAATTGCATGTAAAAAAAATATAAAAAAATTCGACATTCGTCAACTTTAACTTGTCAGATATGGTCGAAAACTGCATTTGTAAGATAATATTCTCACAGTATAGTAATATTCAATCATTTGTCTTCATTTTGAAAGAAATTGGAAGTCTCTAGGACAATATTTAGATTTATGGTGAATTTTTGAAAAAATATTTGTTTACGTCCGCGCGTTACGAATTCATGCATTATTTTGTGATAATATTTTTCTGTGTTGCTTTTATCGTTTTACAATGTGTTATATACCAAAAATGATCGAATATACTGTACATTACACGAAAAAAAAAGTAACTGTTACCTTTAACCGTTTTGCCACAGCGCGATTTAAATACAATTATATATGAAATTTCGTTTTTTTGCGCTATCATATATCGCATTATTTATATATGATAATGATAATTTTTTGCATTTCTGATGGTTGCATACTAAACTTCAGGCAATGAAAAAAAAAAAAAAAAGCAGCAAAAAATGAACTCTTAATCTTGAAAACTAAGCGCGCTGTGATTTTAAAAAAAAAATATTTTTTTCCGCTTCCGCGCTCACTCTGAAACGTCTCCGGCTTTTTTTTTTTTGACCGCTTCGGCGTTTAAGGATTAATAATTGTATGCCAGAAATAAATGTAACCTTGAATGTTTGCATGCTAAGAATGGCAAAATCATCGTTGCTTTATTAGTGGAGGCTTCACACATACGCCGTTCCATTATTATAAACTTTCCATGAATTCTAGTTGTCATAGTAATGCAATAATGAAAAATTGCTTTAATATTTGTATATACTTCCAATACATAGCCTATTTCACCATTTCAACATTTTGTGTGTATGTCTTATACCCAGTTTGGAGGGTCAACACATACCGAATGGCAACAGAGAGAGATAGAGAGAAAGGAAGGCGGAGGGAACGAAGAAGAAAAGGGGTGGCGGTGGAGGGGGGGGGGGAGGGGGAAGAGGGGTAGGTGGTGCTTTGTACCGTCTTGTTCGTATCCATTTCTGCATAATGGAGTTTTTTGTCTCTTGGTACAAGGGACAAGTGTCTTCTTTACGATTAGGATTGATTCGATACCCTTATAAATTGTTACGGCACTGGGTGTGAATGCACTATAGCAAAATCTCGTTCTGATACAGGTGTTCGTTACAGAAATAGGTATTGCCTAAAAACGTGCTTGCACTGTCTCTGAAACCCATAGTAGACATGCTGCTTAGTTGTCAATCAAGTTTTTATAACCAAGTATTTTTTACATGCTAGCTATTGAATAAATTTGTATTTTTCTCAGTCAAAAAAACATATGCCCATCAATGCTAACATTCATCTTTAACGACTTCTGTCATTGCAAATTCGGCCCCATAATTTCTTATGGTGCGAAAACAGACAGAGGCCAGGGACCGAAAACGATTGAGTCACACTACGGTGGTAATCCAGCAGTAAAACATCTTCATATATCCAAAAAGTAAATATTAAAGATATATATGCGCATTACGATTATAACAATTACATGTATAGCTGAAATAAAAATCTGCATGAATAACTGGTAAACTGTTCTGCAAGACGTTGAGTATAGCAATTATTTCACATAGGTACGAAAGTCAAGATGTCGTGACGTCTAATACAGAACTTAAAAGAACGTTCTAATTCAGAAAAATAATTACTTAAATTTGAGTCAGTCGAGTTACTTTTTCAATAACGAATATTTTCAAATTAAATCATCATAAATATGTAAAATATTGATGTTTTACTATTTATTTAAAAATTAGCTAAGAGCACGCTTCTCGTCGTCATCTACCAAAACAGCTGTTTTACTCCTAACTTGTTTGTTGGTGAGAAATCGTGTTTCGATTGTTGTGATGAAAGTGCCCCAGCGTCTGTGGGTACAAGTGGTGTGCGGATTTATCACAGGAAATGGAAGTTTGTTGACACAAGCGACTCCGTAAACATCGAGATGGCGTCAATCTTCGAACATTTTTAGTCGTAAGTAAAAATTCTAAAGCGTTTTGGTGAGATTTCCACTGCCGTGGACGCCATTTTCAGTACCCTCTGTTTAAATCTTAAAAATTTAATTGGCCTTAATTTCTAACTTTGGAGAAATACTTACTTCGCGAAAGAGAGTAGAGGTCTTTAGCCCCGTTTCTCACCAACAAGAAGTCGCGAACTGATGCCCATCTCGGGTGTCAGGACGCGTTATAATGTACTTTTTTGTCGGAGGGTGGCAAGCGTTTGAATGTAGGTGGCCTGTTTGGCCTGCCGTGTGTTTTACCCTATAATGTATACTCTAAATTAATGAAGCTTCCCTTAAACTGTTTGTTGATAAAGATGTGCCGTAACTTATGAAAGTCAAGACAAGAAGCTGGAATTCACAACTTGTGCAATATGAGATGCAGTGCTTGCTACGGCCCTCAGTGTCTAAGACGAACTGAAATGCCTGGGTAAGATAATGTATTGTCGCGCCGAGAAAGAAAAATTTACAAAACATCTGCGCCATTGGCCGAAGTTGAGGAGGTTTGTTTTCAGAAAAATTAAAACTGTGATTGGCCAAATGTGTAAGACGTCATAGTGGGACTAGTTTGTCTGTGGAGTACAGTGGTCCCCCCGTATTTGCGGGGGATGCGTACCATACACCCCCCCCCCCCCCCCCCCCCCCCCCCCACACCCCCCCCCCCCCCCCCCCCCCCCCCCCCCCCCCCCCCCCCCCCCCCCCCCCCCCCCCCCCCCCCCCCCCCCCCGTGGAATAGTTAGAACCCGCGAATGTTTGGAACCCCTATAAAAAATGCTAAAACAGCCTATTTTGTTAGTTAAAACTCAAGAAAACCCACTAAAAATTTTCTTACATGGTTTTTTCAAGTTTTTATCACAAAAAAGTGCATTTTATGATGAAATTCATAAAAAAAAAAAACGGGAATTTGGTGGATATTTATCATAGAAAAATACCGCGAATGCGCGAATTTTCCGCGAATAATGCAGGGAAACGTTCCCGAGAGAAATCCGCGAATGTGTGAGTCCGCGAATCTGGAGAACGCGAATACGGGGGGTGGGGCCACTGTATAGGGTAAAAAAAAACCGCATGGTACAGGGATGGACCATGTATGATCAATGTGTACAACCCCCAAAAAAGTAGCATTATAACGTGTCCCTGACATCGGAGATGGGCATCAGACGCGACTTCTTGTTGGTGAGAAACGGAGCTAAAGACTTCTACTCCCGGTGTCGGGACGCGTTATAATGTACTTTTTTCTTGGGTTGTACACATTGATTTTTGTACATGGTCCACCCCTGTACCATGCGGTTTTTTACCCTAGTAGTTACAGGGCTCAGTTGAACTAAAACAAGACAGTCAACAATAACAATAGACTTAGAAAAAAATTCTGAGAGGAAGACCAGAGTAGCGCGAGTTTGATCGTAGATATTTCGACTTATTGAATTTCACTAGATTATCTTCTTATACCACTATTCATACATTCCCACACATTTTAGTAGAAATACATTGAATATCACTGATATCTTCATGCAGCCCTCTCCTAGACATTAACCATCAAAATATATAGAGGAAATAGCTAACCAAAAGGCTTGTTTTGTTCAAGTCAAGACTGCATTTTTCCTTACAAGTCGGGCAAATGTGTTCACTCCTGATTAAACAGTGATTTTGGGCAAAAGTTAAGAGCCTTTTTATATGCCCATAATAATAGTTTTTGTGAAATCTTCATAATTCACGTAACCATTTTCACACCACTGGGAAACCTTTCCTGGGGAAAAAAGTCGGAGCTTGGAGACGGTCCTGCTAATTCACTCATGGCGCTAGTGCAAGTAATGCTTAATTGGAGAAAATAGGTGTATTTGCCAAGAAAATTGACTTTGTATCATTAAATATGGTCATTGGCTGAAAACAGTGCTTTTGTTTCAGAGAAAATGGAAAATTGCTTATTTACGATTGGATATTGTCTATAATGTCACTTTTTGGGAGGAGTTTTTTTCATGAAGTCATTCGGAAGGTGTGGTTTCCCATGACAATTTGAGACTGCTGCAGCACACACAAATGAACGAACAGCAGCTCATTAAAAATAGGGTTATACGACACATAATAACATGGACTTTTTTTTTTTTTTTTTTTGTAGGTACAAATATTCAAGTTTGTTTTCTAGACCGATAGGACTTACCGCCACTAATTTCAGTCTTCCTTAGAACATACGTATCTTCTTTCAAGGTATAAACACATTTATACTAAAAACCGGCCGGAGCACTTATTAAGATTTACCAGCCAAACTGCAGCTTTAGTGGAGAAAGTTGAAATTTTACAAGCCAAAGGTCCCACTAGGGAAAGAAGGCTGGTACAGAAAAGTAAGTTTAAATTTAGTTTGAGCTGTGAAATTTAACGTAGTAAATCAAATAAGCTAAAGTAAAATGGGTTATGGCTAAAACTTAAATTCATCTTCTAGTACCTTTAAGAAGATATGTACTGTCGTAATCATTGCGTAGGGTAAGGTTTTGAAATTAGTGCCACTTTATGCCAGCAATTTGTCGTTCCAGTTTAGTTACTTCAATAAAACTTGATGTTTTTGTTTAATGAAACTTACCTGACAGATATATATATAGCTGTATTTTCTGAGTCCGACAGAATTTCAAAACTCGCGGCACACGCAGTGGCGGCCAGGTGGTAGTACCCATTCCCGCCGCTGGGAGGCGGATATCAGGAACCATTCCCATTTTCTATTCATATTTTTTCTGTCGCCGGTGCTGTAAACAACTGTTGCAGTACCTCCGCCTAGGATCTTGATTTATCTCGTCATTCAAGTATCTGGATTGTCTTTTGGTATTGATTGGATTGTTGGATTGGCACGCGCAAAGTGGACTCCTTTTTTTTTTTTTTTTTTTTTTTTTGGGATTGGCTTTTCTGTGAAACGTGATGTCTGGAATCAAGTTCAGTGTGTGTGTGAAGAGTGATTGTAAGGTGAGGCTACCTAAATCATCGGTAGACCCCACACACAGTATGTATGGGGTGTAGGGGCATGTATGTTTATTGATGATCGGTGCAATGAATGCGAAGGTTTGACCGATGATGGATGGAAGGTGTATGATTCTTATCGGCGTAAATTGGAACGCGATAGGATCAGGTCTTCCTCCAAGAGCAGTTCCTCTTAAGGTAAGGGAAGTAATATTTCACCTGCATTAACACCAGTAGAATTTGTTTCACCTAAACCTGTGATGTTGCCTTCGGCCCTGATTCTGTGTCTGGAGAAGGTAATGCCCTTTCTCTGATTTTAAGAGTCTTTACGCACTCTAGAATCTAAAGTGTTAGCCTTGGAAACCGGCTCAGTGAAAGTGTGTGATCGTGCCCCTAGTGTTGTGGAGGGGGCGTCAGATCGGCCCCATAATGCCTCTAGGCCTAGACCGCTATCGGCCCACTCCCAGGAATCAGGGAGTGGATATGTCGAAAGCTGCAAGAGGGTTACGGGGTCTCCCCACCGATCTGGCATCCCTTCGGCAGGACCTGTTGCAAGTTCTCAGGCTGCCAAGGAGCGCGCTCAGGCTCGCATCCTTAAGGACTGTTTTTCCTCCTCCGAGGCGCCCTCCCCGCGCAAGGGGTGGAGCGCTCGGAGAGACTCGCGTCCATTTGAAAAGGACTTTCCTTCGAGTCAGGACGCTTCACGTCCTCTCTCTCTGTTATCGTTGCGGTCTTCACCTGCGTCGTATTGACGCTTTTCCGCCGCAGAAGAGAGGTAAAACGTCATCTGAGGATGATGCTGAGAAGCGCTACATTCGCTCTTCGGAGAGGCAGCTAGCTGTACCTGTAAGAAAGGAAGGAGCGTCGACAAAAGCAAAAAGATTTTCTTGGACGCCTACGGAGATAGACAATCACATGAAAGGACTTTTAAGGACTCTTGAAGTCTTCAACTTTTTAGACTGGTGCTTGGGAGTCCTAGATCTTCAATCTAGGGAGTCCGGACTCGTTAAGTCTGGGGGAGCTGTCCAGTGTGTAAACCTGCATGGACAAGGCCGTCAGGGATGGTTCGGAAGAGTTAGTGTCTCACTTTGGTACTGCTTTTCTTAAAAAGAGAGCGCTGTTCTGCAATTTTACTGCAAGATCAGTTACTACGGCTCAGAAAGCGGAGCTTCTCTTTGCGCCTCTTTCAAACCATCTCTTCCCCCAGACTATGGTGAAGGACCTGGCAGGTAGCTTACAGGAGAAGGCTACTCAGGACCTCTTAGCCCAGTCTTCGAGACGTCCCGCAGTTCCTACTAAGTCTTCTTTTGGACGACCTCCAAAGAAGATTAAACCCTTTCGTGGGGCTCCTCCCTCGAGGAGCACTGCTCCTCGAGGGAGAGGGCTTTCAAGAGGAAGAGCTTCTTTCAAGCCAAAAGCAAGCAAGTGAAGATCATGTCCTTCAGACACCAGTCGGAGCCAGACTGAGTTCTTTTGCAGGAGCATGGAGAGAGAGATATGGACCCTTGGTCCTCAAGATCGTTGAACAGGGGTACAAGATCCCCTTTTTAGATCCTCCTCCTCTATCCACAACTCCCAGAGATCTTTCTCCTTCATATCAAGGGGAGAAACGACAAATTCTTTTCGATCTTTTAGATCAAATGATCGAGAAAAGAGCGGTGGAGCAGGTCTTAGACCTGGGGTCACCAGGATTTTACAACAGACTTTTCCTGGTACCGAAGCAGTCGTCGGGTTGGCGTCCAGTCCTAGACGTGAGCAGGCTGAATCTTTTCATAGAATCATAGAAAAGATAAAGTTCAAAATGGAAACGCCTCAGTCTGTTCTAGGAGCCATTGAGACCGGGCGACTGGATGGTGTCCTTAGACCTGCAGGACACATACTTTCACGTTCCAATCCACCCTCTTTCAAGAAAGTATCTGAGGTTCGTTTTTGGAAGACAAAGTTCTGGCAATTCAGAGCCCTTGTTTCGGTTTGAGCACGGCTCCGATGGTATTTACCATGATCATGAAGAATGTAGCGAGATGGTTGCATTCTTCAGGGATAAGAGTATCCCTCTATCTCGACGATTGGCTAGTCAGAGCGTCGTCAGAAGAGAGGTGTCTGAAGGACCTTCAGTTCACGTTAGCCTTGGCGAGGTCCCTGGGACTTCTGGTCAACCGTCGAAATGTCCTCATCTGAGCCCCGACACAGTCCATCGTGTATCTGGGGATTCAGATGGATTCAGTGGCTTTTCGGGCGTTTCTGTCCCAGGAACGACAGCTGCAAGGCTTAGAGAGTGTTTCGGCCTTCCTGGGGAAAGGAACTTGCTCGGCGAGGGAATGGATGAGTCTGCTGGGGACCATTTCCCCGCTGGAAAAGTTTGTTTCCCTGGGGAGACTACACCTCAGGCCCCTCCAGTTTTTCCTGGCAGAGGAATGGAGAGTCAAAGAGGATCTGGATGCGACCTTGAAGATCACCGAATCGGTGAAAAGCCATCTAAGATGGTGGCTCGATCCTTGGAAGTTTCGAGAGGGTTTATCTCTAAAGCTTCTGAGCCCCGACCTAGTGTTGTTTTCCGACGCGTCCGTTTCGGGTTGGGGAGCAAACACTAGGAGGGGAAGAAGTGTCAGGCACCTGGAGGGGGGCGGAACAATGTCCTGGCACATCAATGTGAAAGAACTAGCGGCGGTTTTCCTAGCGCTACAGTTCTTCGAAGAAAAGGTTGCAGACAAAGTTGTCCAAGTCAACTCGGACAACACCACGGCCCTTGCGTACCTAAAGAATCAGGGCGGAACACACTCCCGACCTCTATTTTACCTAGCGAGGGAGATTCTGCTGTGGGCAGGTGCAAGGAAAGTCAAGATCCTGACGAGATTCATCTAAGGAGTCCAGAATGTCAGAGCGGACCTTCTCAGTCGACAGGACCAACTCCTGCCGACAGAATGGACTCTGCATCAAGACGTTTGTCGGGAGCTATGGAAGCTGTGGGGACGTCCTCTGGTCGACCTATTTGCGACGTCGAGGACAAAGAGGTTGCCTCTTTATTGCTCCCCTGTGTTGGATCCAGGAGCGATCGCTATAGATGCACTGCTCTGGAATTAGACGAACTTAGACCTGTATGCCTTCCCGCCGTTCAAGATCATGGGGGAAGTCATGAGGAAGTTCGCGGCGTCAGAGGGGACGAGGTTGACCCTGGTTGCCCCGATGTGGCCCGCAAGAGAATGGTTCATGGAGGTAAAGTCCTTCCTTGTAGACTTCCAAGGACGTTGCCCTGGAGGAGAGATCTACTCACAGCCCCACTTCGAAAGATAATCACAAAAGCCAAAAACCTCTCCGCTCTGGTCTGACTGCGTTTTCAAGAACTATCGAAAAGTTGGCCAGAGTGAGAGGTTTTTCTAAAACAGCTGCAAAAGCGATCGCCAACGCAAGGAGGGCTTCATCAAGAGCGGTTTACCAGTCGAAGTGGGCTTCCTTCAGGGCATGGTGTAGAAAGGAGGGAATTTCCTCTTCCACTACCTCTGTGAGCCAAATAGCCGATTTCCTGCTATTCTTAAGGAATGTGCAGAAGTTGGCAGTCCCTACCAACATCAACGGGATATAAGAGTATGCTGTCAGCAGTCTTTCGGCACAGAGGCCTAGACCTTACTGACAACAGAGATCTTCACGATCTCTTGAGATCGTTAGAGACAACTAAGATACCTCAGGCGAGGCCTCCTTCCTGGAACTTAGACTTAGTTCTAAGACTTTTGATGTAGAGTCCTTTCGAGCCTCTCCATGCAGCGTCTCTTCGGAACTTGACAAAGAAGGCTCTTTTCCTAACTGCTCTGGCGACGGCGAAGAGAGTTAGCGAAATTCAAGCCATTAGTAAACAGGTGGGCTTCAAAGTTTACAACGCTGTCTGCTCTTTGAGTCCCATGTTCTTGGCGAAAAACGAGAACCCGTCTAACCCTTGGCCCAAGAGCTTCGAGATTAAGGGTATGACAACCTTGGAACCCTGGACCAAGAACCTGAGTCTCTCCTGTGCCCTGTCAGGGCTCTCAAGTTTTACGTTCGCAAGACGAAGGAAGTACGAGGTCCCTCAGATAATCTGTGGTGCTCTCTGTGAAGAGACCCGATTTACCATTATCCAAGAATGCTTTGGCTCTCTTTCTGAGAGGCTTTATAAAAGAGGCTCATTCATCTTGCCAGAAGACTGATTTGAGCCTCTTGCGAGTGAAAGCTCACGAGGTCAGAGCAGTCGCAACCTCGCTTGCCTTCCAAACCCCCCCCCAAAAGAACATGTCAATCAAGGACATCCTTGATGCCACCTTTTGGAGGAGCAATTCTGTATTCGCCTCACACTATTTAAGAGATGTGAGAACGATATACGAGGACTGTTGTTCTCTTGGACCATACGTTTCTGCAGACGGTTTTGGGGGCTGGAGGTAGCTCTTTTCCTATCCCTTAGTTAAGAGTCAGGTTAGTTTTTAAAATGTTTTGTGTTTTTGGTTGTTGGTGAGTTCTTATGTGAAGATCTTCCATTCATTAGGTTAGTTTTCAGGGGGTTTTGTCTAGTAGGTCAGGTGGTGGTCAGTTGCTTCACGTAGCCTCATATGTATGGTTCGATGGTCTAGTCATGTTGTGGGCACGCCCCGTTGACAGAGCATCCAGAGAGCACCAGCACTACAGGTCTCTACCTCGCTGGCAACTTTGATTAAGCAGAAGCAGGCTTAGGTGACAGTAATCACGTATTCAGCTATGCTAACAGGTGAGGAACCAAGATGTATATCATCTACTTAATTTTAATTTAGTTTCCTAAAATCCTATTCTGTCTTTCCCACCATCCGAAGGTGGGTGGATTCAGCTATATATATATCTGTCAGGTAAGTTTCATGAACAAAATGTTGTTATATACAATTAAGTTTGTTCATACTTACCTGGCAGTATATATAATTAAGTGCCCACCTCCCCTCAGGAGACAGTGGCACTGAGAAAATATGAATAGAAAATGGGAATGGTTCCTGATATCCGCCTCCCAGCTGGCGGGAATGGGTACTACCACCTGCCGCCCACTGCGTGTGCGCGAGTTTTGAAATTCTGTCAGACTTCAGAAAATACAGCTATAAAGTGGGGCGCTGAAAGTCTTTGCACCCCTGAAGGCTGCGCAAAGACTTTCAGGGCGGTCCTTAAAAGAATCCTCCCATATTCAGTCACGGGAAGGAAAATGCCTGAGAGAAAAAATGACTAATTGGCACCTTTATTTGTTCCACTGTGTCCTTGATTAAGGAAACAATAACTGATCAGTAGCTCATTAGCCGTGGTGTAAGTCGGTTTTTTTTTGTTTTTGCTGGCACTCTGTCAGGATTTGTTCGTCTCGTGGTGTTGCCCTTGTGTTGCCAATCCCTGTGCCTTTATGCGTAATGGTGGGTCCTTATACTTCTAGGGATGATCGTGTAAGGGTCATTCAGTGTTTTGAATTAGGGTTAAATACCGCTGAAATTGTGCGGGAGACAGATTTGAAGCGTCGAACAGTTCAGAACATTGTTGCGCGGTACAAGGCGTCAGGGAAGAAAGAGGTACCTCTTCCCGCCAAGAAGTCTGGGAGGCCCCCCGTTGCTGTCTGAACGATCTATTTCGCTACTGAGAAGGGAGGCAGAGCTTAATCCTTCACACAGCGCTCGTCAATTCAGGGAAGAAAACCCTGAAATTTTAGGAAAGTGTAAAGTACGTACTTTACAGACGTACTTGTCATGCAAGTTGGGATTCAAGAGTGTTGTGGCTCCTAAGAAGAGCAAGCTAACTGACGCCCATATTAAGAAACGAAAGTTTTTTTTTCATAGATTTGGTAAATGGGACGTTAATAACTGGAAAAAAAGTGTTGTTCACTGACGAATCCACATTCCCATTGCTCGGCAAGCACCTCAAACGAAAGTTTGGCGAAGTCCCCGGCCTTAACAAGTGCAGTGACAAACTTATTCGTCCTCGTGAAAAGTTCCCAAAACTTTGATGGTATGGGGTTCTATGGGTTATGAGGGAGTTGGGGAATTGTGTATATTTGAAAATAATGAACGAGTGAACCAGCACATTTATTACGTTGTGCTAAATGAATATTTAGAGGGGAGCTTTGAGAAGACAGGTGCTTCAATTCTTCAGCAGACGGCGCACACGGTGCCACACAACGCCATTGATTAGGAACTGGTTGCAGGATTGTGGTGTGGAGCTTTTAAGTGACTGGGACCCCCTAAATTTCCCCCCCTTGATTTTTTAGTCCCCATAGGAAAAAAGTCCTGGTTTTGGTGTTCCGATACATTAAAAACGTTTGCAGAAGGTTGACTGCTCCAATATCGAGAAACTCAAAGCCGCCATCATCGCTGCTTGGAACAGTATCGAACCAGAGATCTGTCAGCACCTCATGAAGTGTTCCCCGACGGCTGAAGGCAGCTAAAGAGAACAAATTTGGTGCTACCAAATACTAGAAAAGTCTAAGGTAAACTGACACACATTTCAATATCTTTACTAAATTTTTGCATTCCTTTACAGGTCGAAGAAGGTGCGCGTGTGTATGCGTTTGCCTAAATTGCACTGGGGGTGTAAAGAATTTGTTTTGGCGCCTACTTTATATATATCTGCCAGGTAAGTATGAACAAACTAAATTGTATTATAACAATAACATTTTCAGTTATACATTTGCAGATATGTATCAATAACAGTTATAGTTATGCCAATACTTTGTCAGGGTCATTTTTAGTTTGTCTAACCACTCGAAAATTTAGCTGTGCCCATAACTTTGTCAGTATACGAGTTAGGCATTTAAGGGAGATTGTGGACTATAATTCTTGCGTTTCAATCTTCGTTAACTGATTTTGTAGCTACAGTAACATTTAGGGTCCCCCACGTAAATAGTTTTAACCTTCTCCTGCAACTTTTGATTTATTATAGACTACTAGGCCTAGTTCCTGCTGTCAGTGTGAGCACGTGTGCGTGTTATGACAAATCTACTTATGTTTATTATAGACTGCAGATGTTATAACAGGTTTTTTTTTCTTTTTTTTTTAATCTGACAAGGCCTCGCCTCCAGGCCTCTTGTATTTTATTTTTTGAAATGGTTTGTGGTGTTTATAGATTTAGATGGAGCGATGACTAAGCGGTATATAGTATTCCGTTGGGAAAGTGTTATGGCAATTCTGAATGAGCTGTTAGTCTGCTAGTCCACATTCAAATTTCATATTGGTAGATCTAAGCCCTTACACCGTGGCAAACTAGACTATGCCAGTTGACGTTTTTCTATGCAGTTTTACCTCCTGAACAAGAATTTAGTAATATTTTGTCGGCCGGCTGTAATTAACCTGTAATTTACCTTTGAACTATCCTACGGTAAGGGGGACTGATGGGAATGCAGGGTTCTGGATGGGGTGAAACACTTGGGGGAAGGTTTTGCCGTGTTCTTGTGTTATTTCCTTTTATTTCTGACATTTGAAACACGAAATAAAGCGATAAATAAACCGATAATGGAGCCGTTACATAGACGAAATCCACTTTTTACTAATACTACTATGATGCCGAACCCTACTACGCATGCGCCAATCCTACTGCGCATGTGCCGTGATATAAGGCAGCTTTTGTTTCAGACTAAATTCCTAAGGAGATAAATGGTGGGGATGTAAAGACAACGCTTTTCCCTTTTTTCATTGTATCCAATCAAGTTGCGTTCTTACTTCCATCCGTTAGTGTTCCGTGGCCTTCCCGCCGATGTATAACACATTCAATTCCATTATTTGTACGCCTTAATATATTTAAATGTATGTTTGTAAGAAAACACAAAGCTACCTGTCTTAATCTCTGGTCCTCACAACTGGTGACCTCCCGGAGTTGGTGACAGCGGTTTAGGCCCAGCCTTTAACGGACTAATTACTGCCACTCACCTTCAGAGAACCTTTAACGGACTCAATACGGCGCCACAGTTTAGGTCTGAAAACTCCATTGCGAGGACTACACCAACGCCATTAACGCCTCAGTGGCGTGGTTGGTTTGGTGTTTGCTTCTCACCTTGGTGGTCGCGGGTTCGATTCTCGGCCATTCCAATGAGGAGTGAGAGATGTGTATTTCTGGTGATAGAAGTTCACTCTCGACGTGGTTCGGAAGTCACGTAAAGCCGTTGGTCCCGTTGCTGAATAACCACTCTGGTTCATGCAACGTAAAAACACCATACAAACAAACAACGCCATTAACGGACTAATCACGGCACTGCTTCCCAGCATGTTTTGGCATTTATTTTTCGAGGACGGGTAGCTGGGTGCTGATCAGCCAACACAAAATTTAGGCGGCGGTTCAGAAATATCCATCTGACGACGCGGCCTCCTTTCCCTCACCCGGGGACGCCAGATATCTTCTCGACCCGCTGAACTTGCGGGCCTCCTCGGTTCTTCCCCCGGCGCCATTGCCGCACCTGAGAGTCCCCAGACATCCTCCCGAAGCTGCTGCTACACCCAGGGTCCTGCGTTACCCACCCGACGTCGCCGCTGCCGCACATGTGGGCCTACTCGGCCCCCCTGACGTCACTGCCTGTGGGCCTCCCCTGCCTGCCAACGCCCATGCTCACCTGTGGGACGCCGCTGACACACTGGGGACTTCCTCAGCCCAACCTACGCCACTGCTGCACCTGGGGCGAATATTGAGCGGCAGTCTAGGGAAATACTGGTTTCTGTAGATACAAGAGGCCCTCAGCCTGCAGTGTTGTCAACCATGGAGGAATTTCCCAAGACTTGGGGCATTCGGATGTTTGATGGAGAAATAGGGGTTTAATTGAAAATTTGGGGATCTACTACAGTATATATATTATAAAAAATAGAATATTACTAATGGTGGAGCCTCATGACGGTCATAAGTTAATGTCACAAGTGTTCGAAATCCAATTACGTGGCGTAGCAGAACTCTTTTTACAAGCTTGGGTATACTCTGTTAAGTACCAGAACTATTAATAAGTACCATAACTTTAACTTTGGTACTGAATAATACTAGCAGTACGTATGGTATTTAAATATGCACTTAACAACTTTATCTTTATCGATGCTTTGATGAAAAAAGTTCTTGCTGAAAGTGTTTCATCGGCTCTGAATCCCTCAGTGGTACTATTGGGCTTTATATATGAATGTAATGTATCATAATGAACTTTGGCACAAATAAGCCTTTATGAAGTGGGGGAAATTTTGGCAATTAACATCAGTTGGCAGTTATTTTGGACCAAGCAGTTGCCATTCCTATGGTACAGGTACTATCCTACTTACAACCAAGTTTGGTTCCGACCCCACTGGTTGTAAGTCGGAATGGATGTAAGTCAAACCTTAGAAAGTGGCCAACATACTGGGTAGGGTGTTATACTATCAAACCTTTGCTATATAAGTGCCTACTTAGTACTGTAATGTAATGTACAAATATTATTTCAATCTTTTTACCATAATGTACTTCTAATACATTTTAATAATTTATGTAATAGTATATATTACGTACAATCAGGCATTGAGTTACAATGGGTTAGGTTCTTGCATGCATGTCAGAAGTCGATTCTTGAGTAAATTGGTTTGCAATTCAGTCTACAGTACAGTTAATACCAAAATGATGCTGCAGATAGAGCAGGGTAACTCAAACTGATGCTGCCTGAGTGATGAGAGTTCTCATTCCTGAGTGATGAGAGTTCTCATGAGATGTCGCAGTGCCAAGTAACTCAATGGTCAACTGTCTGAAGTAAGGTTGTAAGTATGAGTGGTCGTATGTCGAGCAGGTTGTAAAGTCGGATAGTAGTTGTAATTATCGTACATGTACGACTATTTTGGGATACGATGTATGATACCTATTTTGGGTATCGTTCGCTTTTCTACGATGTCTTCGAGCTTTGGAAACTGAAAAATTCATTGTACGTAATAAGTAATTTTTTTTTTAACTACCAATAACGCCTAATTTCATGAGATTTCGTTAAAATTGTAAAATAAGTTTAATAACTAAGATATATTTGACAAAAAATCTGAGTCTTGAACCATGCCACCTGGCAACACTGACAGCCGGCTCTAAAGACTCGCATGGTAGCACGTTATTTACGTAAAAGGGCTTAGTGTTGTATAACTTTAAAACAGGAAGACTTTTGGTTCGTATGATGTCCTTTTCCTTGTTTTTATCTATCCTAACCAGCACATCTTTCCAAATCCTTGTTTAGGCCACAATCAGAAAATTCAGTTAAATATTTCTCTTGGCTGAAATACATGTTGGGAGTAACATAAGTTTTCTCAGGTACAAATTTAATTCCAGGAATTTAACTGAGGGCCATTGGCTTTACCAACTAGATAGATAGGATTTAAGTCAATTTTAAGGTATTTAATTTATATTTATATCAGTTTTAGCTAATGTAGGTCGGTGTAAGATTCCTAGGCTAAGTCCCTCTTCCTAGTTTTTACCATAGTTCGATAGGAAGTCAATTTAAGTTTTACTTAATTTTGTAGTAATATTTAGTAATAAATTCTTAATAAATACTGACTGGAACTAGAATTAACCAAGGAATACCCGACGCTGGTATATTACTTAGATCTACCGAATTAACTAGGTAGGCATAGGCTCATACTGAACAATTTTAGCCTACTAGGGTAAACAACCGCAGTGGATCCATTGTCATCGCGTGGTTCAGCCTTATTCACACTATATTTAATTGGTGAAACAAGAATACAATTACATCTTTAAGCATACCATTCAAAAGACTGAGGTTTCGTCAACATAATGTGATAGTATATGAAAGCGCCATATGAACTAAAATAGGCATGTGAGGTCTTTGTAAAGTATGTTTTCAAGGCAGTTTTGAAATCCAATATGGCGTCAACTGCCTGCGGTGGCGTTCGTAACTGCAAAGGATCCAACATCTTTCCCAGCCTTCCCAACACTTGGGTATTTGAACAATGTTAGCGTATATATGTAACTCTTATTGACCTTAATCAAGATTGCAGTTGTAATCAGCACAATAAAACATTTTGTTGCCTATATTAGTGAAAGTATGAAACACTTATTCCCGGGGTCATGGTTTGAACTGTAATTCATTTTTACCTTGTAATTGGTGGTTTTATCCTTACTGCCATCACAACTGAAACTCCACAGTGCTTATTTGATTGTAATTATACATGTTTTGGTCTTGATTCACTCCAATTTGCACTTGAACTAGGGTAAAACACCGTGTGGACTGGCCAAACTCAAACTACCACGGTTAGGCCACCCTCCGAAAAAGTACTTAACGCGTCCTGACACTGGAGATTGTCATCAGTCACGAGTTGTTGTTGAGAGAAGGAGCTAAAGACCTCTGCTCTCCTTCGAAGTAAGTATTTTCTCCAAAGTTAGAAATTAAGGCCATATTTTAAGATTTAAACAGAGGGTAATGAAAAGGGTGGCCAACGCAGTGCCCACACCACGAAAACTTGGTAGACTGTAGCAACTTTTCAAGTTTTCATTACTGTTACTTGATAAATTTGCATACTTTTGGTCAGTACAAGCCTCTTTTCATATGTTGGGAATTCTTAGGTTGTCATAATGGGTTTTGTGGACTGTCTTTAATAGTGTATGTTGTATACTATGCCTATTGGTTATCTGGGTAATGGAAATAAGGTAACTGTTAAACCAAAATTAAATGATTCCACAAGGGTTTTGCTTTAAAAGATTGCTTAAGGATCGTATCGGAAGGCGTGAGAAGAATTTTTTTTTAATTTAAACCTGCTATTTGTTTGACATTGCAGAAATTTAGTTCTCTTAAAATGGTTTTTGAATTGCTTCACACAGAAGATAATACCTGAAAATGATGCAAGTTAGGTCTAACAGAAACCATAGAGGTGTGAAGCCCTGTCATTTGAAGCTATTTGATTCAAAAGTTTTTGTGCAATACTTGTAAAAAAAAAAAAAAAAACTCTTGTTTTAGCAGAAGACTGAATTTCTTTTGCAATTTCAGATGAAGTATTCTAGAGACACATGGTTCCTGCAGAAGTTTGCCTTCAGTAATGTCTTCATTAACAGCCATCGACCTAAGTTCCATCAAGGGAGCAATGTCATAAAGTGAATCCTGATTACCTAGGAAAAGTAAGTTGTGAAACATTTTTAAAAGTAGTAAAATGTAGAAAGTTACATAACTTTTCCTTTGAATCATCCATAGCACCTATTTAGATTAGAGTACTTATGTACAGAGTAATCTTGCAATATTGTAGAGAATTGCTGAGGAAAGACTCTATTCCATGAAACTCTTCTTAATCTGTACTTTTGATTTTGTGGTTGAGGATTTTAGTGTCTTTTGTCGAACTATCAAATACATTTAGTATATAGTTGCCAAAAGTAAATTTCACAAGGTGGTCACAAGCCAAATTGCTTTAACAAAATGCTGCTGCGTTGATAATTTTCTCTAGTTTTTAGGGGGTAGGTGTAACAGAGCCCAGTCCAGACTAACTATGAACTTCTAATATTTATGGAAAAGCTAGAACTAAACTGGAATTGATGTAAAAGTCAAAGCTACTCTGTATCTATAGGGATATCCCATGAATGGTTTTTTTTTTTTTTTTTTTTTTGTTTGGAATTAATAGGTTATAGGTAGCAATGTTTTTCTTTTACGGGACTAGGTAGCAATGTTCTTAATATGTATAGTGAATTTATCCCAAAATTTAGTCAAAGCCATCTACAGTGTCTATTTCAAAGTTAACATGTTTGTAGAACTTAATCTAGTTAGTTTTGTTCTAATGAAGAAAAATAAGTTTTTTATTGGTTTAAGAAGATATTGAAAATTAAATTCTGAAAATGGCTTTAACTTTTAGTAATAAAAATAAGGTGTAATGTTCCTTCAGTCCTTATTATGTCATTTAAGTTTTATTTCAAATAACAGTTGTAATAGCTTGGAAGCAAGTTAAGTATTCAAACGATCTTGTGTAATCATAATTTTGTTTTTTTACAGGTGTTGCCACTTGCCTTCCAAGAACCCATTGTGTAAGGTCCCAATTGTCTGCTTTCATGTGAGTTAGTCATGTGCGTTTTTTTCTAGGTCCCATGACTGGCTTTTCTTGTGATCTATGAGTGCTGACATAACGTCTGTTTTATCAATAAAAGCTTCAGGTTTGTTAGAGAATGAGTAACTAGGCCTACAAAAGTGTGTGGTATTATACTCTGATCATTTGAGGTTTGTCAGCAGATGATTTGAGAACGCATGTGATTAGGCCTATAAAGTGTATCATGCTCGTTAAGTGTTGTCAGTAGAGAATTTGAGGAATTTTGATTAGGCCTACAAAGGGTCTGGTAATATACGTACTAGACTTGTACAATGGGATTGTGATCATTTGTTGGCCTATGCAGTTTTCAATTTATTTTCAAGTATCTAGGAGTTTTGTCTTGTCTGTCTACCCTAATTTTAAAGTATCAAATAGTCAAAATGCCAGAAACTTGAGCACTAAGGTTAGTTTTACTGGTGATGTGTATAAGCTGCTGTGGTCTTCGTATGCCTATAACTCGCGTTTGTTTCAGTTTCGTAAGTACCTGGGAGTTGGTCATGTTTGTATAATGGTTTAAAATATCTAAAAATTCCCAGTCAGAATGCTAGGAACCCAAGTCTGCCCTTGTTCAGTGAGGGGAAGCCTAGTGTAGACTTGTGGCATTCATAATACTTTGTGCGCTTGCAGTTGGTGTTTACTAGTGCTAAAACACTTACTTTCAAGTCGGTATTTAACAAAGCATTTTGATTCATTGTTCAAGAAATGCTTGAGTTGCTGTTCAGTTTAGTACAGAAACTTTTTCTCAGTTTGCAGGGAATTATAAATTTTTATATGTTCAGGATATGTACATTACTTTTACATGGTGGACAAATCTGGCCATGCAGTTCTTTCAGATTTCTTAAAGAACTTTTCTTAAGAAATTTTTTGGGAAATTTTGGGGTATTTTAGTTTAGTGTAAACTCTTAGTGTTAAATCATGATTAAAAGTTGACTGACTAGGACAGCTTTCACTTCAGGAAACTATTTATCTGTAGAACCTAAGCAAGTGGGTCAGTTGAGCACTTGGACGCAGGAATGCTAATTGTTGGTGTCATTTTATTACCCACAACATCCCTAGTTTGAAAGTTTTTCCTTTTTGATGAGGGTAATATACGTGTATAAATCTCTATCCACTTTCATTACTTGTGATCAGGAATTAACGCTTTTATATCCTTTATCAACACCTAACACCAATGAAATTTATTCCTAGAATGGTATATGTATAGATCAAAAGCTTTGCTAAGATTTCTATCCCACTAGTGAGTAGCGGAACTGTTGATTCCAGAATGCCCAAAATGAGACTGAACACTGTATAGAATCTAAATTAACATTGAATAACAGCTGTTGTACGTTCCAAAGGTTTAGATACAGGTCTTAACACTCTCATTCATTGCATTCTGTTAAAGTAATAATGTTACTGCTTAAAGACTTCATAATCAGAGTATTTTTCATACAATGTAATCTATTAGTCAAATCTACAGACATAGTTCTTAGAAAAATTCATTAGTTTAAAGGTTCTGAAGCCTACATATAGCTAGTATTATAGATACCAGTAGCTAGTATTGTAGATTCCAGTGACTGGTACTATTGTACACAGCAAGTAGTTCAGAACTCTATACTTGTAGCTATAGTAGATTCACGTCAACCGTGCATCTGGTGTCTATGGCAGTCCCTTATGATGCTCCTGGTTGGCTGTTGATAAGCCAGTCACGGCTAGAAACACTGAGTGTGTTCCTGAGGGCCAATCAGGAGCGCCGTAAAGGATGGGCCCAGACATCAGATGCACAGTTGATGTGAATCTACCATTAGTATACATATTGTGTTGGTTCCAGTGACTGGCAGTATTTTATGCAGCAAGTTCAGAAAATTTGGCCACTTTATTTTGATATCTTTGGGAGTTTAGCAAGGAGCCAATGCAGAGCCAGTTCAATTCTGGACTAAACAGGATTTAGTCTTGTAGTGGTGAATTGCTCATTATTAATCTTTATCTATTCAGTATTTTTGTGATTGCAACTTTTTAAGTTTCATCCGAGGCAGGTTGATAGTAGCAATTATCAGCTGACTATCTGTTTTTAATATATAATGACACTACATAAGATATTTAGGCTGCTTAGACCAACGTGGGAACTTGGTTTTTACGTGTTACTGTACGAAGAAATTTGCTATGGGCCATTGGACTTTAGCCTGACAGGACATATCACTTGAGTTTGATTATTCAGGTACTCCACATAATGAGGACCACCAGGAGACAAGTGGTACCATTTGGTCACTGTTGTTCTGAGGGTAAACGAAACTCCCTATTATCACTTGACTACAAACTCTTAAAACTGCATTTATTATAGATTTCACTAAACCTTTACAAAGCCACATTTCAAGACTTGACATTTTATAAGCATGATTATTTGCGGCTGCTCTTGACAAATCCAAAGCTTTATTTTTCATTTACATTCACTAGTAGTTGGGCGTCTTAATTTAAACAGCTTATACAGCTAGTATTAAAAATTATTACCTTCAGTTACCACATACTGTTGTCATTTTGGACGCAAGTAAACACGTCGTGTAAGTTACAAGAGCGTAAGAACTCTCGATTTGTTTCAGTAAAATTCATTTTTTATATTTTACATCTGGGATTGACTTAATAGTTAGTGCTCATTTAATTGGACAGTTTTTATGAACTAATGCATTGACACCATCTTGTCAACTGTAGATATTTTCTAAACTCTTAAATTATTGCCTGATTTTCATTAATTTTTCTGCACCCTCTATCCTGTTATGAATTCTGGTTGTTGCTGCATCTCTTCTGCATGTGTCTGCAGTTGCAGTAATTACTATTTGAGGATTACTTTTATCAAAAATTATGGAAATCTTCAGACCTGAAGAGATCTAACATCACTGCATTTTTCCCCCCAACCCTCCCAGTGCTGCTAGGTTTTTGAACTAATCCTAGTCTTTCGAGTTTTTCATTTATAGTTCGAGCTTGCTTATGGCATCACAGGTTCTGGGTTGCATTTTGCTGGTTCAGCAAAACATTTGAGGGCCAAGTTTTTCTTACGTTTAGCTGCTTTTACAAGCAAGTCACTTCATTTTTCTGCTCTTCTCATGTAGTGCAGCTCCTCTAGGCATGCCAACTGTGCGTCTAGCAACTGATTTTGGTTGACAAGGTATTTTACCCCTGCCAGCTCCAGACAATTTTAGTGATGCTCCATAAGAATGTAAAAAGCTATTTAGATTGTTAGTCGACTTTAGTAGCTTTAATTTCTACATGAAAAGCTTTACACTAATGCAAGAAGTGTCTCCCAGCATATGCACTGTCAGAAAGTTCTACTGCTGCTGCAAAAAGGTCACTAGTTGGTGGTTCATTTTTAACAGAGTTGGCAAGTGGATCCAAAGCTTTATGGAAGGAGTAGCAAATATGCCACTGGAATCATCATGCATTTCATGGGATACTTTAATTTCACCTGAAAAAAAATTCAACTGGTGGCAATTCTTCTGTTCCCTCAGCCACTCCTGCTAACCAGTGTCGAATTTCTGATGTATTATCCAACACTTGAGGTAGATTCATAACAGCAGTATAACCACAAGCAATTTGGTGCTTGCAGACACCTACCAGTACATTGCCAATCGCACAATCACATGCCAATGGCAAGATTTACATTATAATGGCTATCCTTTTTAGTGTCACTCACTACAATGAATTGAAATTCATAAATTCTGGTAACATGTTCCTGGGGGAGGGGGGGGATGTGGCTTCCATTGATTTTTTATTTTTCTTTGGCATAAGGCCACATCAAGGAGGCGTTGCTTCATGTAGCCATTGTAGATTTCATTCATGAACATGAGCTGGCATGTATTGTATGCCTGGCACCTGGTAAAGAGAATATTAATTTAATGAATTTGTCACTGTAGCAGTAAAACACATCTAATTAATTATCGGTGCTTCAATGCTCCTTTGTATCTGAGGTGGTTACATTTTGACAAAGCTCATAGCACTGGTAGGCCTTATGAGGCCAGACAGTTGGTCTTAACATGCTGGCCCGAGAAGGGCTGGTAAGGGTTGCCAGTTACCCTCACTAGAACTCCTTTGCCTGGGATTGAACTAAAGCTCATGGACTGGAAGCTAAGAGCCTTAGCAGCACTTGTGCAACATTCCTCTTTTGAAATATTTCTGTACTTGTATGGTACTCCCTAAATACTCAAATCTCTTAAACTTCATTCTCTCTTCATTCATATATACCTGTTCAAGATAACATCCTTGATGAGACACATGTTGGACTCTGCATAGTTTTGTATGACGGCTACGCATGATGTTCCCAGCTCGAAATGAACCGGGTAAAGGCCAAGGGAGGTCAAACACAGCTCTCACCCAGGTGGTTAAGAAAGACTGACACGGTGGCATAGGTGCGTGGTCTTTGACCACTCCTCACCTGTTATACATGCGTCGCCAGAGATCGCAAGATTCCTTTCTTTCATCTGCGTTTTAACCGAATCCAGCTAGGCGCTAGAAATTATCCTATTAAGACCGAAGGTTTTTGTTCACGCATGAACAACTGTTACCCGCTTTAGACATTAAATAGGTAATTGGATTCGTATGTTAGTCTTCCATCGTGACATAACTATCACCTTTTTCATGAATACACAACTCTCGGGTTAAAAATTTTTGAAGTGGGTAGACCCACCTGCCAAAAGCTTCTAAAATACCCTTATTTTCCTTACATCAAAACTTTCTATGATCAATCAGGGGTTGATTATAGAAAGTTTTGTCAAAAACTGGCTTGCAACAGCACCTACTTTACTGTAAACTGTACAGTTCATTTTTGGTTTCAGACTTTCCATTACCCTTTACCCAGTTTTACTAAAAAAGGGATTTTGACGTAAGGAAAAATCTATTTTTCTTTCTGGGTGCCGATTGGCCTCGTGTCGTCCAGCGAAACTATCCTTTAATCTATTATTTCTAGGGTAAATGTACTAACACAAATACCAGAGAATAAATAAAATAAAGAAAAAGGTCAGTATAACTGACTCCCCCCGCATCACTCCTCCCAAAGAGGGTGTCGGTATGAACACTAGGCGAGTGAGACCACTACCACGAGCCAAATACCAATAGAAATCTCCCACAACAAAAACCTCCATGAGGAGAGCCGACCCACAGAGTGAGCAGCTCGTACTACTACTACTCCATCCCATGCTGCCGACTGCTGCGCCTCTGGTGGCCATCCTGAAGTTAGCAGACAATCTTGGGCGAAGGGATGGGTAGGGTGGGATTTCGCTGGCGACACGAGCCAATCGCCCCAGAAATAGATTTTTCCTTACGTCAAATCAATTTTCTCGGGCTCAGCTCGTGTCGCTGCGCGAAATCGTACCAGAGAAATAGCACAAGATTGTAAACAAAAGTAATAAAATAAATCAGAATAGGTCTCAAATAAAAATAAAGTAAATATAAAAAGAATATAATTGCTAAAAAGATACAAATACACAGTGATTACAAAATAAAAATATGCTTAAATTACCCTTAATTCTAAAACAGTTTTTTCTTAACATAGGTAATTTACATATGTACAGAGGTAAATTGGCTTACATGTAACAAAATGGTATCTGTGTAAAGGCATGTATCAAAAATAATAATAGCAATTAAAACAATCAAATGAACAAATTAATCAACAATGATAATATATAAAGGAATGTATATGACTTAATATACAAAACCCGTAACCATTATAAATGAGATGTACCCCTAGCATAAAACAAAAATAAGGGGGTAACATCCATGAGATCAATATCCATAATCATCTGTGAGTGGTCCCCTAGCAAAAAATAAGGGGGCACCCACTACATCATCATAAAAGCAGCTAAGGCACAAGGTGAATGTAAATGAACACGGTAGGAATAGACGAACTGTTGGGTGAAGCAGGTAAGAAATGAGGACTGAATCTTCTACTACAAATTAACTAGAGTCAGGGGAAACTATGTTTCCCGCTGCTACTGCTGAAAATTTCAGAGCTTCCAAGGACTTAAGGTAATGACGTTTGAACACTGTCGGCGATTTCCATCCGGTATACTTTTTCAACTCATCGAAGTTCATGTGTTGGAAATAATTAATTTGAGTGGGCTACTGCTCTGACATCATGTGCTTTTGGGAAAGAGTCAGGATTGGCTTGTTTAATTAAACGTACAGGATTTGTTGCCTGATGCCTTTAATGGATAAAGTTCCACCTTTTTCCCTCTTAAAGAGGGGCCGCGATGAGGATGAGGAGGTCCTGGATAGAAAGGCTCGTAAGGTTGAAACTGGACAAAGGGGAAATACATCTTGTGGAAGAGGGTGTACTTTCCAAGGTTCCCACCTCATCAAAGGATCTTCATTCTTTGCCAAAAAGCTACGTTCCGGAGAAAGTAGGACTTCCCCTGTGGGAAGGAATTGAATATGATCCGGATCTCTGATAAAGCCGACAGTTCTGAAATTCTTGCTCCTGAAGCCAGGCTTAATAAAAATAGGTTTTCCTTAGGAGCATCATAAACGAGCATGTGTCATTATCGGTTTCGGAAGCCAGTTTTGGTTTGAACATCGTTTAAGAACCATGAAACCTGACGTAGGCCTCACAGAAGGCCTAAGTCTAGCAACATGCCTTAGGAATAGACGAGAAGTAGTATCCGTCAAGTCTATGTTAAATCCAAATTGAAATATCTTTTTTCAAGGCTGACTTGTTTGTCGTAATCGTGCTAGCTGCTAAACCTTTTTCAAATAAGGATCTGAAGAAGGATATAGCTGAATTAACTGTCATGATTCTGATATCTGACTCTCTCAGGAAGGTTGCTAACTTTTTGGGACAGCAGCATCATACTGCCTCAAAGTTGAATCCTTTTATATCGGATTCCAAGAAGAGAATATTCTGAGGGTCAATATTCGCATCTCTTTTTGCCGCAAACTTCATGAAATCCATAAAGTTAGGGTTTTTGAGAATCCCTGAGAAGCGAACACAGTCTTCGTTTGTACTGACTGGGAGAGCTTGGGACTGGGGATCCGAAGAGACGAAGGCCCAGTTTCCCAGAAATTAGGGGATACCAATTGCTCTTCGGCCAGTCTGGGGCTACTAGAGCCACTTGACCCTTGAATGTCCTGAGTTTGTTCAATACTTTCATAAGGAGATTCACTGGAGGGAAGACGTAAATCTTCTCCCAGTTGTTCCAGTCCAGAGCCAGGGCGTCCGTGGCGTAAGCCAGAGGGTCCAGGTTGGGGGCTACATAACACGGTAGTTTGTGGTTCGCTTGGGATGCGAAGAGATCCACCTGTAGCCCTGGGACTCTTTGAAGGATCCATTGGAACGAACTGTGTCTAGTGACCATTCCGACTCTAGGGGTACTGATCGGGATAGGGCGTCTGCTATGACGTTTCTCACTCCAGCTATGTGAGTGGAGGAAAGATGCCAACTGAACTTGTCTGCCAGGGAGAAGTGGCTACCATGACGTATTTAGATGACGTGACCTTTGGAGCCTCCTCTGTTTATACAATGTACTACCACTGCGCTGTCCAGGACTAGCTTTATGTGGGATACTTTGGTGGGTTGTAACCTTTTTAGAGTCAAGAACACTGCCCATTGCCTCCAGTACGTTTATATGGAACTGACGGAACTGGAGTGATCCAAATCCCTTGAAACCTTTTTTCTTTTTTGACCTGGTAATACCCTCCCCCGGCCCCAGCCGCTTAAGGACGCGTCTGTGTGGATGGTGATCCCTGGTGGAGGGAACTGAAGGGGTACTGACACTGATAGATTCTTGACTTTTTGCCCACGGCCGAAGCCGATTCTTTAGAATCAGAGGCACTGAGGATAGCTTGTCCCTGGACCTGACATTTGCTCGCGAGCGCCAGATCCTGGTTAGGTCTTTCAGTTTGGCTTTCATTAGACGTTCGTTACTGATGCAAACTGGAGAGAGCCGAGGATCCTTTCCTGAGCTCTCCTTGATGCTAGTTTG
This sequence comes from Macrobrachium nipponense, assembly GCF_015104395.2. Taxonomy (NCBI): domain Eukaryota; kingdom Metazoa; phylum Arthropoda; class Malacostraca; order Decapoda; family Palaemonidae; genus Macrobrachium; species Macrobrachium nipponense. The sequence continues at coordinate 168,744,788 of NC_087201.1, forward strand.
TGACTTAGAAATTGCTTGACTGACTTCGCTATTTCTTTCCTTTTGGTAGATGGAATCGACAGTGTGGGAGGATATAGATTCCATTGAATGCCTAGCCACTGAAAGTTTGACTCTGGAGTGAGTCTTGACTTGGACTTGTTTATCTTGAATCCTAGATATTCTAGGAACTGGATCACTTTCAGTGTAGCCTTGTTGCATTCCTCGACTGATGGGGCCCAGATCAACCAATCGTCGAGATACGCCACTACCATAATCCCTTGCGATCTGATTGTTTTGCACTACCACTTCCGCTAGCTTCGTGTAACACCCTGGGTGCCACGTTGAGTCCGAATGGAACTACCTTGAAGGAGAATGTCTGGTCTCCTATCTTGAATCCCAGATACGGACGGAAGTGTCTTGCAATAGGGATATGATAGTAGGCGTCTGTAAGATCGATAGAGGTGGTGACGGCCCCACGGGAAGTAAGGTCCGCACCTGTGAGATCGTGAGCATCTTGAACTTGTCGCAGCGGATGGGCTAAGTTTAAGCGGGAGGGACAAGTCTAAGATTAACCCTTCTTTTTTGTGAGTCTTTCTTTTGGCACGCTGAACAAGCGACCTTGAAATTTTAATCTCTTGACTCTCGCTATAGCTCCTTTCTGAAGGAGGTCCTCTGCGTACTCTGTCAATTCTTTGGAAGGAAGTTGACGGAAAAGGTGGTCTGGCTGGAGGTGGGTTCGTCAACCAGCTCCAACCCAGCCCTTTTGACACTATGCTCTGAGCCCACTGGCTGAAGTTCCACCCGGTGGCGAAAGTGAAACAGCCTCCCTCCTACCTGAAGTTCTTCATTGGTTCTGGTAACCGCCTCGGCCTCCTCTGAAGTGCTTTCCCCTATTAAAGGGGCCTCCCGATCCTCTCCCACGAAAGGACCCGCTTACCTCTGCCTCCCTTACCCGAGCGGTCATACTTCTGAGAAGCTTGACTCTCGAAGGCTTGATTGTAAGCTGGAGAGATGGCGTATGAGGTAGAGGGTTGAGGCTGAGGGGGATATCACATAAATTGGCTGTGATTGCCCCTTAGAAGTGGAAGGTTGGGCTGTCTGCACTAACGGCACTGCTGGAACTTGTTGAGGAAAGCGTGGTTGCTTCTTCTGGTAGGTTTGGAAACGCCTGGGTTTCCTCTGTCCCTTACCTTTAGGTGTCAGGTCTTGCCTCCTCCTAGCCGTAAGGCCCCAACGGTCCTTAAGGCTTCTGGTTCAACCTCGTAGCCTCTGCCTGGACTTCCTTAACCATAGCCTCTGGGAAGAGATCTGCGCCCCAGATGTTAGAGGAGAGTAACCTATTCGGCTCATGCCGAATGGTTGCCTCTAGCAGGACATGCTTCTACAATTCGTTCTAGCAGTGGCAAACTCTAACATATCTGACTGCACCGTTTGAGTCAGGGCTTTGGTCATAAGCTTAAAAATTGGTTTCTGATCCATAGGCCATGGTTGCTACCTCAGACATAGCCATAGAGTTGATTGATCTGGCTAGTCGTGATTTTGCGTCCAAATCAGCCTCGAATAAGACTCTATCTGGGGAGCCTGGGGTAGCTTTTCATCCATAAAATGTCCCCATAGCACAGTCCGGTTTGGAAGTTTGCCAGAGCTGAGAATGTATTCGGCAAGTCTTCCCACAATTCTCCAATTGAAGGGAGTAACGGAGATGTGGGATCTGCTTCTTTCAACTGAGGCATGGGTTCCCCCTCTTCTGGGCCGCTGAGATGGTCGACCTTGCTATCTTGGTTAGGAACGGGAGCGGGGTACTCTCATCCATTGTGAAATGGGTAAAGGGACTTTTAAATGGTTGTATCTTGGTGTTAGAACAATCCATGTCCTCTCAAAAACATCTGAGCCATTCTCTCTGAGCCTGGTCTCGTGAATAGAGGACTGTCCCCTCCTTTGGTACCCTATCGTCCCGAACCATAGCCGAAGGCGTGAGCCTTGCGTAGCCTATGAAAGGAGGCTGTAGGCCTTCCGGGTAAGAACTCGAAGTCTCTATTCTTCGAGTTCCAAACTGCCGGTATGGAGATGAGACCGTCCTGGAAGGGGGCGTATGACGCTACTCTCCATGGGTTGTTCATAGAGAAAGCAGGAAGTGAGTCATACGGAGGAAGCTGAGTTCCACTTGTGTGGAAAGTGAGGGAGAGGCTAGAGGGGCTTCTCTTAGCCCGGCTATAATAGTATCTTGGTAAGTGATCCTATCCGACAGGCGAGAGATCATTTGTTCCCATACTACTCTTTAGGGTACCCAACTAGGTCGCCCACCTGTTGCAACAGGCCAGCATTGGAGTCCGCAAAGCCGGAGCTGCTGCGGAGGTGTGGAGGGGAGGCTCTGAATTGGAACCAATGGTAGCGGAACTGTGATTCTGCCGGAGTGCGAAGAATCTCTCCTTGGATTTATTTTTAACTTTTTGAGGACTTAGAGCCGGAGCTAGAAAGCTTTAGACCTGTCTGGGCCGGGATTGCGAAGCCGGAGACTTTACGTGAGGAAGAAGACGAGGACGTCTTTCTTTAGACGGACGATGAACGTGCTTAGTCAAGGTCATCACTTTAGCCTTGACCTTAGGTCTAACCGAAGCCTCAGGAGGAGTATATAATTTTCATCACCCGTAAAGCCCTTGGAAGGATGGAGAGGTTGCAGGGGTTAGAAGAAACAGTCACACCCAAGGGCGACCCTTGGGTGCCCACCTTACTTACCTCGACCAACAGGTCGTCTATACCTACCATCGGTTCAACATTTAATATCCAGGGTTGCGACATCCCGTGGAGATATCCTGGTCTTGTTCAGTTAAGGAGGCCGCCAGCTGTTGTTGGATGAAGGCGATAGGGCGGGTCCGCCTCTACTGGGTCGACGTAACCTGTCGCCTTGCCTCCGGGGAAGATTAATAGTGCTAACCGCTTCTCAAGGATGTAGGGCTGACCCTTGGCGGCGTTCTTGCCAAAACCTCCGACCCAGGCCCGCAGGGTAGCCAGTGCGGTATCCCTTACTGCCGGGAGCCTGTAAGAGAGGGCGTATTTTAGATTTAAGAATCACTTAAAAACTAAAACTTAGAGTATAACTTAACCTAGATGCCTTAAGTTTAAAAGTAAATGATGAAAACTTAAGCACTAAAAAAGAAGCGGAGCAGCTATGGAGATGGAATACTTACCCCTTCCAAAATTCTGGCTCACCAGATCGTAACATATGGTACACGTCTCATGGTACCAGACCTGGATGTCCCCGTGCGAAGTCGCGCATGGAGCATGGGACCAGGCAAAACTTCGTTGTCCACAGGGGTCCTGAAGTGTAGCGGGAAACATCCCGGATGCTCACAGTTTGGTGGCCTGTAAGTGGGAAGACACATGAGTATCTTAAAAGGCATCACTTACAGACTAAAGGACAAAAGAACTCCGTTACATGCCGGAGCTCGGAAAAATTTGGGCATAACCCCTCCCTGCATTGCCTGAATAGGCTATAATCCCGGAGAGATCCGGTAAGATATGAAAGGGAGGGGGGATGGTTTAAGGTACTTAAGATAAACTTATAGATAACTTAAACCTAAACACAAGCGAACCGGCGGACCTAAACACAAGCGAACCGGTACTAGGTCCAGTGTGAAGCGGAGTGTAGTAACTCAGCAATATGCGGTAAGGTTAGTAGTGAACCTACTGTATGTTCCGGTCCACTCTGCTGGGTGGACTAGCCCCTTCCGCTGGATACCAGGACTCCGATCAGGGAGGAGCTCTAGTAAGGAGGGAAAGGGCGAGAGGACATACATGCTCGAGCTAGCCCGGAGCGACAAGGTAGTAAACAGAGGGGGGGGAAGGCCAGGGCCCCCCACAACGTACCACCCGGCCGGACCGAGAAGCCGGAGAGGTCCGAGACCAGTCTGGGTCTGTCCCGACTCCCTAGCCCCTCCGCCTGAGGGAGAGAGGGAGGCAGGCTCGGGTATGCGGAGCGAGCATGGGCAGACCGACCCACCCCCGCCCGACTCTATGGAAGAGCGGGAGGGGGGGGAAGGGTGACTGGGCAGGCGTCTGGCTGTCCCCGTGATCACGAAGTGACCACGAGGCGGTAAACTGAGATACGATAACCAAACCTAGGCCAACCAACTGATCAGAGAGAAGCTATCGGGAAGCAAACTTGAACTGAAAAGCGGTAGCATACAGGCCCACAGGGCTAAAACCAACTGATCAGAGAGATGCTATAGGGAAGCAACCGAACTGATCAGCGGTAGTATAGGCTCTATGAGCCAGGACCTAGGCTAAGCCAGACGCCTAACTAACCTAACGATGACAAAATACATATAATAAATAAAATAAAATGAAAGAGAGAAAGTAATAGCAGGAGAAAAAATCCAGGAGTGTACGACTAACCCGAAGGCAAGTCTACCACTCAAAGCTAGTCAGAGGCCGATACTAAGAACCTGGACTAGGGTCTGGATAGAAAAAGCCCTACATAAGGTGTAAATACATGCATGCATGAACAACCTGAGTAGTACCTTAATCTAAACAAAGCGGATAATCAAATAGAGCGTACATAAATAAGGGATGTTCTAGGTATGGGAGACCAAGAACGAACCCATCACGCGGCAGAACCATGCTGCCATGCTTCCGACCCCGAGAACGTATTTATACCTAAAAACGGCAAATACTGTCTCAGGGACGGAAAAAACCAACTAACCGTAAATACTGAGTACTTAACTTAGCTGCTGCGATAGCTGCACGCTCCATTATAGGAAAAATAAATCCAACGAAAAGGGCACAAAAAACACAGAGAGGAGAAAAATAGCACAAGTGACTCGTGTGCGCTAACTTAAAAGGATGACCACCAGAGGCGCAGCAGTCGGCAGCATGGGATGGAGTAGTAGTAGTACGAGCTGCTCACTCTGTGGGTCGGCTCTCCTCATGGAGGGTTTTTTTGTTGTGGGAGATTTCTATTGGTATTTGGCTCGTGGTAGTGGTCTCACTCGCCTAGTGTTCATACCGACACCCTCTTGGAGGGTGAGCGAGTCAGTTATACTGACCTTTTTCTTTATTTTATTTATTCTCTGGTATGTGTTAGTACATTTACCCTAGAAATAATAGATTAAAGGATATTTCGCGCAGCGACACGAGCTGAGCCCAGAAAAGGGATTTGACGAAGGAAAAATCTATTTCTGGGTGATTGGCTCGTGTCGCCCTATGAAAGTATCCTTAATATCATTCTTTCTAGGTAAATTAGCCTAAAATACCAGAGAAAAACAAAATTAAGAAAATGTCCAGTAAACTGACTCGCTCACTCTTAAAAAGAAGTTGGGTACGGTAAATGATATAGGGGCGGCGAGTGATGGAACACTACCACGAGACGAAACACCAAATTAGAACTTCCCCATCCAGAATCCCCCCAAGAGAGAGCTGATACCAACGGGCGATGCAGCCTCTACTACTACTACCAGAGGACGCCACGGACAGCAGCGCCCCTAGCGGACATCCTTAATTAAAACAGCTAAATACATCTTGTCCTGCAAGGGGGGGAAAAAAACCAAAAAAACCATCAAGGGGGGGTTTTTCATAGGGCGACACGAGCCAATCACCCAGAAATAGATTTTTTTCCTTCGTCAAAATCCCTTTTCTGGGCTCAGCTCGTGTCGGCCTATGAAAGAGTACCAGAGAAACAGACAAGATGGGAAAAAGGAACAATGGTAAAAACAAGTGTAAAATGATGGATATATAATAAGTAAATCAATTACAGCCATACAAATTAAGCACTTAAACTAACTTATACTAAACAGTAAAATAATAGAACGTTAGTAATCTTAAAGTACTTAAATGGGTAATTACAGTAAATTACAGAGCTGCATGTAATATAAAGAAAAAAGGGGATATTTTACTTAACAAAAATTACCAAAATATAGACAAACTCATGTGCCCTACCCTAGCATAAAAATAAGGGTAGGTACACTGAAATCCATCATTAATACAAATATTGCAAAATATATACAAACACATTGTGACTGAAGTTCATCATAAATACAAAAATGGTGAATATATACAAACATATTGTGTCCTACCCTAGCATAAAAATAAGGGTAGGTACACTGAAGTACATTATCAGTACAAGTGTGGATGTCCCTAGCAAAAAAATAAGGGACAATCCACTATATGATTCAACGGCTAAGGCTATGATGTTTGAGTAGCCTGGCGATAGGGTGAGGCATGTTGGCTGAAATGTAGGTAGAAAGGAGACCTGGATCTATACTACAAAACTACTATAACAGTATCAGGGAAACTATGTTTCCCGCTGCTACTGCTGAAAACTTTAAGATTCCAAGGACTTTAAATAATGCCCCGTTTAAAGACTGTCTTGGGGATTTCCCCATCCAGTATACTTTCTAAGATCCTCAAAGTTCATATGTTGAAAATAATTAATTGAGGTGGCTACTCCCCTGATTACATGTGCTTTTGGGAATGACTCAGGGTTTGGCTTGTTTAATGAAGTAAAGGATTTGCTGTCTAATGCCTTTTACTGATAAAGTACCACCTTTTTCTCTCATGAAGGAGCACCTGAGGATCTAGAAGAAGTACGAGATAGAAAGGCTCTAAGAGTTGATACTGGGCAGAGAGAAGGATCCTGTGGAAGTGGGATAACCTTCCAAGGAGTTACCCACCTTGCAAGAGGATCCTCATTTTGGCTAAAAAGCTACGATCCGGAGCAAGTAGAACTTCTCCTGATGGGAGGAATTCCACATGACCCGCATCCCTGGATAGAGCCGACAGTTCTGAAATTCTAGCTCCTGAGGCTAGGCTTAATAAGAATAATGTCTTCCTCAGGAGCATTATGAATGTACAAGATGAGTTGTCAGTATCTGAAGCTAGTTTTTTTTGAGGACATCATTTTTTAAGAACCATGAAACTGTAGTAGGCCTCTGAGAAGGTCTAAGTCTAGCACAGGCTTTAGGGATAGATGTGAAATAAGATTCAGTCAGATCTATCTGAAAACCTACTTGAAAGATTTTTCTTCAAAGCCGATTTATGAGTGGTAATCGTGCTAGCTGCTAAACCTTTTTCAAATAAGGATCTGAAAAAGGATATAGCCAAATTAACTGTCATGGTTGTAGTGTTCGATTCTCTCAAGAAAGATGCTAATTTTTTAACAGCTGAGTCATATTGTCTAATGGTTGACTCTCTCTTATCTGATTTCTAGGAAGAGATTATTCTGTGGATCAATGTCAGCATCTTTATTAGCCGCAAACTTCATGAAGTCCATAAAGTTAGGGTCTGGAGAGTTCCTGAGGAAGCGAACACAGTCCTCATTTGTACTGATTTGTGATAGCTTGGGATTGGGGATCCGTTGAGGTCGGAGACCCAATTCAGAAGAAGAGGATACCAGTTGCTCTTGGGCCAGTCCGGTGCAATCAGAGCTACTATCCCTTTGAAAGACCTTAGTTTGTTTAGGACTTTCAAGAGAAGAAGATTCACTGGAGGAAAACATAAATTCTCCTCCACTGATTCCAATCCAACGACAGGGCGTCCGTGGCATAAGCCAGAGGGTCCAGGTTGGGGGCCACATAGCGGAAGGTAGCTTGTGGTTCGCTTGTGAGGCGAAGAGATCCACTTGGAGACCTGGGACTCTCCGGCTTACCCACTGGAATGACCCGACGTCCCAGAGACCACTCTGATTCCAGAGGAACTGGACCGGGACAGGGCGTCTGCTATCACATTCCTTACTCCTGCCAGGTGGAGTGGCAGACAGATGCCATTTGTGTTTGTTTGCTAATGCAAAGATGGCTATCATGACATGATTTCACATGCTTGGATTTGGACCCTCCTCTGTTGATGCAATGAACTACCACTGCACTGTCCAAAACTAGCCTTAGATGAAACTTCTTCGGGGGAAGCAGTCTCTTCAGAGTAAGAAATACTGCCATTGCTTCCAACACGTTTATGTGGGGAGCTGGCGAAATTGAACTGACCATGTCCCCTGAACCTGTTTGAACTGAGAGTATCCCCCCCACCCCCGGACAGGGATGCATCCGTGTGAATGGTTAACACTGGGAGGGGATATTGAAGGGGTGACTTTCTTGGCTAAGTTCTTTACTTTTGACCAAGGCCGTAGTTGGTTGCGGAGGATCTGTGGAATTACTGACACTTGTCTCGATATTTGGAGTTTGCTTTTGACCGCCAAATTCGATTTATATCTTTCAGCCTTGCTTTCAGAAGGATATCTGTTACCGAAGCAAACTGAAGAGACCCTAGGATTCTCTCCTGGTTTCTTCTTGACGTTTGTTTGCATTTGAGAAATTGCCTGACAGATTTTGCTATTTCCTTCCGTTTGACCACTGGAATTGACAGATTGTGGGAAGACAAATCCCATTGGATTCCTAGCCACTGAAAACGAGATTCCGGAGTAAGTCTGGATTTCGTTTTGTTTATCTGGAACCCCAGATGTTCCAGAAAGTGAACTACCTTTTTGGTGGCTTTGAGACATTCCTCGACTGTTGGTGCCCAGATCAACCAATCGTCGAGGTATGCTGCTACCATGATTCCTGAGCTCTCAATTGTTGTACAACCACTTCTGCTATCTTTGTGAATACCCTGGGGGGCTACATTCAGACCGAAGGGCATCACTTTGAATGAGAATGTTTGATTTCCTAGCCTGAATCCTAGGAATGGGCGGAAGTGCCTGGCTATAGGGATATGATAGTTATGGCTCTGTAAGATCGATGGAGCATGTGACGGCTCCACGCGGAAGTAAGGTCCTTACTTGCGAGAGGGGTAAGCATCTTGAACTTGTCGCAGCGAATGAAAGAGTTTAGCTTTGACAAAGTCTAAGATTACCCTTCTTTTTGTTGAGCCTTTCTTTGGCACGCTGAATAAGCGACCTTGAAATTTTAGATGTTTGACTCTCGCAATAGCTCCTTTCTGAAGGAGTTCTTCCGCGTAATCTGTCAATTCCTTTGACGGCATCTGATGAAATGATTTGATTGGAGGAGGATCTTTGATCCAACTCCAGCCTAATCCTTTGGACACTATGCTCTGTGCCCAATTGCTGAACCCCCACCTGTGGCGGAAAAGAGGAACAGCCTCCCTCCTACCTGGGGAGCCTCATTGTTGATGGGCGGGTTGGACCACCACGCCCTCCTCTGAACTGTCTGCTCCTCGTACCCCTTCCTGCGCCACGCTGACGAAAGTAACCTCTCGCCCTACCTCTCGGCTGAGTGTAGCCTTGAGCCTCATATGCAGGGTTGAAGGCCGGCGAGATAGCGTAGGAAGTGGATGGCTGAGATTGCGGGGGCAACAGGAGGATAGGCTGGTTCTGCTTTGAGCTGGCAGGTTGTCCCTGTTGGGTAACCGGGACCGCCTGCACAAATTGCTGCTGTTGCTGGAGTTTTTTATATGGCTGGAACTCTTACCAGCCTTCTTCGGTTTCTTGCCAGCAGTGGGAACGGATTCCTGTTTCCTCTTTGAGAAATACCCCACCTAGCTCTAAGGCTCTGTTGAGTCTAGCAGCTTCATGGTGTACCTCGTTCACCGCGGACTCTGGGAAGAGATCCGCTGCCCCACATGCTAGCGGCCAAGAGTCTATTAGGTCTCATGCTGATGGTGCATTCTTGTAAGACATGCTTCCGGCAGTTCCTCCTAGCCTGGAAGAAGTCAAAAGCGTCCGTTAGAACCTCTGAAACTGAGATTTCGCCAGAATCTTGAACAGCGGTTCCGTAGCGTAAGAGAGGGCAGCCATTTCCGTGATTATGAGGGAATTGAGGGACCTGCCAAACCTAGTTCGCGCATCAAACTCTGCCTGGATTAGGGAATCCGGCAGCCTAGGTAGGTTTCTCCTGCCGAACTGGTCCATGGCGCAGTCCGTTTGAGCTTACCAAGCGTGAACGTAGCTGGCAAGTTCTCCCACAATTTCTCCGAATGGCCGGGGAAGAGCGGAGAAGTAGACTCCGCCTCCCTCAACTGTGGGATGGGCTCATCCTTGAGGACTGCCTGAAGGGACTTCTCCACTAATTTCGTGGCGAACGGAAGAGAAACCTCCTCTTCCGTCGCGAAAATAGTGAAGGGACTCTTGTAGGCCTGGAGTTTGGTGTTCGTACACTCCCAGTCCCTCAAGGCAGTGAACCCATTCCGCTGAGCGTGATCTCTACTATATAGGACCGACTCCTTAGAGATCTTGTCTTCCCTGTCAGAGGCCGTTGGCGTCAGCCTAGCATATCCGATGAAAGGCTGCGTCAGACCGAGGGTAAAACTCGAAGTCCTCAATCCTTCGAGTTCCACACTCCGAGATAGAGATCATTCCATCTTTGAACGGAGCGTAGGCAGCTACTCTCCATGGGTTCTCCATAGAGAAAGCTGGCAAGGAGTCATATGGCGGGAGTTGAAGAATCCCCGTGCTAGATGCTGGGGAGACTGGGGAGGAACCTGAGCTAGCCCAGCTACTCGTCCTCATTTTTCTCTCATTCTGTTAGAGAGATCCTGGATTGATTGTCCAGATTGAGACAGACTGTTTGATAACTGCGCAAACATCTGCTCGAAAACCGTGTCCCCAGTGCGGAGATTTGCGAGCCTACCCAGCACGCCCACCTGTTCCATCACCCCTGCTGAGAAAGCAGAGGGATCAAAGGTGCTAGTGCCTGCCACCCCTACCGCGTAGCCGGAGTGGAAGCGGTGGAGGCGGGAGAAGGCAGTGACTCGGCGGGAGCGCGAGCCTTCCTCCTCGAAGCCTTGCTTCTGGAGCTCTTTGATTGAGAAGAGCTCGGCTTTGCCTTCACCGCATCGGCATAGGAAGTCGACGACTTCTTAGCCGAAGAAGACGAAGACGACTTCCTAGAAGTCGTCTTGGCTAGAGTCTTCGGTTCTCTCTTTCCCTTCTCCTTAGGAGGTACAGAGAGAGCGGGAGAGCGAATAGGGATCTCGGATCCCGCAAAGCCTTGGAATGAAGCGGAAGAAGAGGGGAAAAACAGGAGAAGATCCAGGAGCACCCAAGGAAAGACCTTGGGCGCTCGACATACCTACCTCAACCAACAAATCCTCCCCCCCTACCGCCATAGGTTCAAGGTTAAGGTCCAGGGCAGCGACGTCCGGGACCGACTCCTGGGAGGCTACGACCCCAAATGATTGCTGGAGGTCTTGCTGGATGGAGGCTATCAGCGGGGCAGCGGACAAGGGGTCAACGTAAGCCGTTCGACTTGCCTTTGCAGGGAGATCTGGACGGCCACTTCCTGTCCAAAATGTAGGGCTGGCCCTTGGCGGCGTTCTTCCCGAAGCCGCCCACCCCAGCTTTCAGGTGGCGAGGGCGACTTCCCTCACACCGGTAGCCTGAAAGAAAGGTGAGATTAGCTGCCAATGGTGGAACGGGGTTAACAAACTTACGACTAGAAGTTGTTAGTAAAATGATAAGTAAGCCTATAATGGACTTACCCCATCTCCCAGCTGACCGACCAGGTCGTAGCAGATGGCGCAGGCTTCAGGGTGCCAGACGATCGTCTCGTTGAACGACGTGGCACAGGGGGCGTGAGACCTACACTCATCATGTCCACAGGGGTCTCGAACAGCGTCGCGTTTACACGCTGGGACCTGGCAGTTGGTAGCCTGTAAGTGGAAAAGTACATGAGTACCAAGTAAACACTTACAGTCTAACATATGCTCCGCTGTTGCCGGAGCGATAAAGTTAGATTAAACCAGAGCCCCGCCAAAATACGTGTGGTAACCTAGGTTGGTATCTAGGCTATGGCTCCGCTGATGGCGGAGGCACAAAGACAACCAACCAGGAGTGGTGGTAATGGAAACCACGACAGAAAATGGCGGGGATGGTTGATAAATAAATAATAATAATACACAATTCATTGTAAAATATTGTACAATTAGGGTATATCCTTAAAATAACAATAATAAAACAACCTCTCTCCGCCCGTCTACTAGAAGAGTGCGTAGGTAAGGAGTAAGCTCCCTTCCGGTAGCGGGGGAGAGATATAAGGATATAGTAGGCAAGCAACCGACCACTCGTAGTGCCCACCCCGCCCGCTAGCGGAGCCAGTAACCTATAACCAAAGGTGCCCCGGCTGCGACGGAAGGCTCCTTTCGTATAGCAAGGGAGGTGGACTGAGCAACTGGGGAGGGGGGAGGAAGGTCTCGGCGAAACACGGCGGGAGCGAGAAAGGGGGGAGGGATGGCCTACTCCTCCCCGCCTCACCAAACTACCCGCATGGAGACCCGGTACCTCATGAGTGGTCGCCCTATACCCCCCGCTGGGAGGAACCCCTGGTCACCTCCGAGAGGATGAGAGAAGGCGACTGAGGTTGTCATGACAACCAAGGGGTCCCCCAGCTCCTCCCTATACCAGAAAGGGAGGGTAGGGGCAGGGTAAGGTGCTAAGGAACACGTGACCGCAAGTGGCCTAGGCGCGAGCAACACAACCGTGAGAGGGCCACGTGAACCAAGCTGTACCAATACAAGGAACAAGCACCTAGGCTAGCCTAACACCCTAAATAAAATAAATATATACATCGAAAAAGGTGGAAGAGACACTTTTAGTAAAAGAGAAAGAAGCCCAGGAGGAGGCAGACTGTTCCAAGAAACAGAAGCCTACTCGGAGCCAGCGATAGCCGATGTAGAGCAAGAGCCGGGATGCTGGGTCAGAATCAAAATAATAGCCCTAATACCAAGCTAAGAGAATGGTAGGAGGGCTAAACTAGCTAAAACACTCGATGGTAAAACAATGAACGTGATAAAGTAAGCCCATAAGTATAAGAAGTCCCATATGGAGGACGGGAATTCTTACGAGGCAGCATGGCGCCACGAGACAACCGGGGAAACCGTATATGACCTATTAAGAGGAAAATACTGGTACCCGGAAGATAAAAATGTGGTAAAATATTACTTATGAGTTACTTAACTTAGCCGTGGCAATTGCAGAGCGTTCCATCGTAGATAAAAGGGATAAATCCTGAGATAGCACAGCACAAGTAAAATCTGCGTCTTGACGCTAGCGCTAAAAAATTAAGGATGAACCGCTAGGGGCGCTGCTGTCCGTGGTCGTCCTCTGGTAAGTAGTAGTAGAGGCTGCATCGCCCGTTGGTATCAGCTCTCTCTTGGGGGGATTCTGATGGGAAGTTCTAATTGGTGTTTGTCTCGTGGTAGTGTTCCACACTCGCCCCTATCCCTATATCATACCGACACTTCTTTTTAAGAGTGAGCGAGTCAGTTTTTACTGACATTTTCTTAATTTTGTTTTTCTCTGGTAATTTTAGGCTAATTTTACCTAGAAAGAATGATATTAAGGATACTTTCATAGGCCGACACGAGCTGAGCCCAGAACTGGTTCCTGCATATTCTGTACTAACTGTATGTGCAATACCATTTGAGGTAGACTTCTATCACTCGTAATAGCAGAACGATGATCCCTTCGGAAACTTTCTTCGGTATCTTGGTCGACCAGTAGCAGATCAACGGTGTTTTGATCCACCATAATGTTCAATTCATTCTCATCTAATCTGAAAATTTTGATGCATGTTAATTCCACTGCCAAGATAAGTTTCATACAAAGAAGAAATATCCAGTTTCCATCAAAGACATGAAAAACAAAATGAACTTTTAAGTCCTGTATTCTTGAATGAAGCTTTCCTTTGTCAACTATAAACATGAGCAGTATGGTGTGTTGACTTAAAGTACATATCTGTCTGATATACACACACCTGTTTTACAAGCAGATGTTATTCCAAGATATCTCTAGCAATTATCCCTACCTGTCAAGCCTAGGCTAACCTCACATTGCCTATTGCAACTTACTTTTGAGATAAAGCACACTCCAACGATACAGCATTTGAGTTGGCACTCTACTTAACACATACTATCCTTAAAAGGAATTCTAATTTAGCTTAGCTATGTGGATTCCCATCTTGTATGAGGCATGAAGCCTCATATCTTCGGCACTTGGCCTACCATCAATGATACAGGCATATTGAATGCATGGTAATTATTTTATCAGTTTTTCTAAGCTGGCTAATATAATAACTGATGCTAAAAAAAACTCATTGGTATATTTTTCATAAAAGCTTAATAGTTGCATCACTAACTTCAATTTAGTTACAAAGTTTCCTTCATACAGTTTGACTTGCAAACATTCCATCACCCACTAACTTGACATAGTTGCAGAAGATAAGATTAATGTCTGCAAGAACAAATTAAAGAACATCAAATGCAGGTTACTAATTTAGTTAGCTGTGAATAGACCTATTTGAGTGATACTTGCATTAGATACATTAGACATGGTTGTAGCATTGTGGGTGTTTGGCTGTGTGCACAACAAGGGGCTTCATCTTGTGTGTGCCAGTGCTATTCACACGACAGCACAGTGAACCTTGATTTATCGGTTTGCCTCCCTCGAGCCTGCTTAACTTTTTGGGCTAGGAAGGTTGAATTTGGCATCCGGGTAGTATCCTCCCTCTTTAGTGATTCCCTTCAGGATGCTAGGGAATTCCTTGGCCGCCATTTCATCCGCTGAATTCTTCTCGCCTTTCATGTTAAGGTTGCGGATGCTCTTCCTCTTGGCTTGATCCCTTATTGTCTTCTTGTCAAGACCAACACCCTCACTATCCTTCCTGCTGATCCTTAGCATAAGATAGAGCTCCATCTTGACCACATAGATCTGCTCCTTATTCTTCAAGATTTACTGTTGATTCACCCATGTTCAGCTGCCAGCCGATTGCACAGTTGCTCTTTCCTTCGTCCTGTAACTTTTGGACAAACTTTTTAAGTTTCGAGAGAATAAGTCTTCCTCTTCAACTTGGGCAGATGCAGACATAATGCGGATGATCAGAATACACTTCGCAGATCTGAATAATACGAGTAACGAGAGCTAGCACAAGACTGAGAAGAATAGCGATGGTGAGGGTGATACTGATCATTCGTACACCATGCTATGATGTCGTAAATGCATGAGTCGGAGCCTTCCAGCTTAGCCAATGCTGAGCAGAAGCCTTCAGTCTTAACCAATGGCTGAGCGGGAAATCTATCACAAATTCTCCTAACTGAATTGCCCATATCTGATAATTATTCTCATTTTTGTATACAATATTGCTCATATTCAAAAGAATATTCTGGACAAGTCCTTTGATAGTTTGTGAGTTAGATATTACTTTCAATTTTGAGAGATTATGCTAACCTAATCCAGATGCAAGCGATAAGGTTATTTTTATATGTATAGTGTTGCCTGTATACTTAGTCCCTGGTGATTTATTGGGAGTATACTCCTCCGTAGATTAAACATAGAAAATTGGTGTGCTTTAGTGGAGTGTGAAAGTGGAATATCCTGAGACATCTTTATTTTAAGAAATTCAGTTTTAATGTTATGTTGACAACTATAGTTATGAAGGGACCAAAACTCCAATTATTAGTTCAAAGTTAGTTTCAAGAATAAATTAGCATCAAGAATTTGTCTGAACATACTTGCATATTTTCACCCAAACCAACTCCATCTGCCTTTTTTTTTTTTTTTTTTTTTTTTTTTTTTTTTTTTTTTTTTTTTTTTTTTTTTTAAAATTGTTGCTTTGTCAATCTGACCACAACATTGTCTGGACAGAGGGATACCCCTTTGAGAATGTAATGTGGGATGGACTGTGTAACTTCCAGGTCACTCTGTAGCGGATCACAACCTTTAAAAAAAAAAAAAAAAAAAAAAAAGGCAAACCCCCCCCCCCCCCCCCCCCCCCCCCACACACACACACACACACACACACACACACACACACACACAACAATTAACCTAATCAATCCAGCTGCCCAACTCACCCCAGTCACACTTTCCTCTTTATACTACAGCATACACTCAGGACAATTGACCTATGCCTACAAAAGAAAAAGAAAAAAAAAAAAACATGTACTGTAGAGCCTCGGTTCTCGACGCCAATTCGTTCCAGAAGGAGCGTCGAAATTCGATTATTTCGAGAAAATCAAGTTTTCCCATAAGAAATGACTGAAAATGGATTAATCTGTTCTTGACCATCAGTTATTACCCTAACCTTGCCTTTTACGTTACGTGTAAATTACAACTAAAGTTAAAAGTTAAATAAATATGTTAAACGTATATTTATAATTTTAAATGTATAATATACAGCATAAAAGAAAACTGGCCGGAAACCCCTGCGTCCAAACCGATTGTGACTAAGCGCCATAGGCTACCCTAGGTAAATAGTAAGTAGAACGTAGTGTAGTGGGTAGGCATAAAACGTGGTTGCTAACATAATAAAAACATTGAAAAGCAAGTCTATTACAGTAAATTAATAAACTCTTAAAATTAAACCCAATTATCAAAAAGTTACGAAAATTTGCCTACAGTAAGTCTGCATTTAAGGATGTAAACAAACCATAGCGCAGCCCTGGTGGTTTATAGCGGGACTATGGTAGTAAACAAACCATATTGTCGCTACAAGCCTAGAAATGTTTAAGTTTGATATTAATTTATGGTAAATCTTATACGGAGTCGACTGCAATACTGTATACAAAATCGCTTGAAAATTCTTTCAGTAAATGTTGTGATACTAACGATTTTGTTTCATAAATGTCCTTATAGAAAAGGTGCGTCTTTTACGGCAAATTGTCCAATATCAGGGCTGGTTTCAAGCTTATTGGACTTTGACAATTATTATGGTACTGCATGGTACATATATACGTATGTATAAGTAAAAGAATCTTCTTAATTTCTATAATTACCATACCATTACGTACCAGCATCTCTTGAGTTTAATATCAAGCTAACCTCTTTTTTACGAGGACGCTTATAAACCAAGCATACAGATTGCGTTCGTTACCGTGCACGCGTTACATGTAAACTGTGTCACTACCAGATCTCATACGTAAACATTTAAGTCTTTTTACAGTAGACATAAAAGAATAGTCTTAATTTCTATGATTATTCTATACCATAGCGGCTTCTCTGATTTAAGCTAAGGCTAACCCTCTCTTTACCAGCAGGCTTAACAAAGCTTAAGATTGCGTTTGCTACCGAACGGCACACGTTACGTATATAACTGGTTTCACTACCAATCTCACATGTAAACAATGACGTATTTTTACAGTAGACATAGAAGAATCTACTTAATTTCTATAATTAATGTATACCGTAGCGGCTTTCTGATTTTTAAGCTAAGGAAACTAACCTCTTCTTTACCGGCAAGCTTAAAAAGCTTAGATTGCGTTGCTACCGACCGAACATGTTACGTATGTAACTGGTTTCACTACCAAATCTACACACGTAAACATGACGTATTACAGTAATGACATGAAGATTAGTCTAAATTTCTTATTACTATGCACTTAAATCTGGCATAGTGGCTTCTCTGATTTAAGCTACTGGAAAAACTACCCTTCTTACCGGCAAGCTTAAACAAAGCTTAAAGATTGCATTCGCTACCGAACCGCACATGTAAAACTAACCTACGTACGTAACATTGCTTTCACTCCAAACCTAACACTAAATGGCGTATTGCATTTGCTACTGAAACGCGCGCCTCAGTGGTGGAGCATGGTTTTAGAATAGGGTTCTACGCTTGAAAAAAATCAAGCAAGGGTGCTTGATTAAATCTTTTTTCACTCATCACTTTCATGCAGAGGAGAGGATAGACGAAACTTATGGTTTATTTTGGAGTTGGAAATTTTGGAAACATTTTGAAGAAGGGAAACGCAAGATGCCATGTAAACACACTTCCATTATTTCAGAGATTAACAATAGCAAAAGGTTTGAACATAGCCCAGTAGTAATGTTGGGACCCATGATGAATCAAAAGGTAACTGCGTATAGAGTTGATACCACCGAAAAAGCAAACTAAAATGTGCGCAAGGTGTACAAGACCACGACACGTTTGAATGTTTGAAAAATAAACAATAGCTGCGGACTTTACACAATGCTGAGTGGCGTCACCAGTGTTACCAAACCGTTTTGCTAAATTATGCTAGTCGGTCCAAGCAAGAATTTATGCCAAATATGGTGCAATTTTGTGCCAGAAATTATGCTATTAGTCTATCATCTCATTTCTCTAATACATTTGAGCTAAAACAATGATGTAATGGAAAATTTAAAACATTTATATATTACAGTGGGGGCCTCGTTATCCACGGGGGGATAGGGCCTAGAACCCCCCCGTGATAAGTAAATACCCGTGTTATCCTGATACCCCCCTCAAAAATTGCAAAAAATTAAAAAACTGCCTACTTTAATAGTTAACCCACCCAAGACCACTATTCCAATGTTTATAACTGCCTACTTTAGTTCAAACACCAAATATGTTTTAAATTTTCAACTATCACCTAAACTAAAATTCAAGACAGTTTTAAAGTTATTGAGTACAAAATTAGCCTTAAAAAATAAATGTATATGTACTACTGTACATAGGTATGTAGCTACTAGCCTAGGAGTTACAGCTAGAAGCCTACATACGCCATGGTGGGCCTCTTTTTTTTTTTTTTTTTTTTACAAGGAAAGAGAGATGAGTGGTAAGAGAACTATCAAAATATGTAAAT
The DNA here is from genome assembly GCF_015104395.2 of Macrobrachium nipponense. Lineage (NCBI taxonomy): Eukaryota > Metazoa > Arthropoda > Malacostraca > Decapoda > Palaemonidae > Macrobrachium > Macrobrachium nipponense. Next base: position 168,763,283 of record NC_087201.1, read on the forward strand.
CATATGGGTACTCACCAACAATCATGTTGATAAAAGATGGCGACGATTTTGCAGTGCAATAACCAGTAATATAATAACGATAATGCTACAACAGTATGCAGCGAAACATCTCTTCCCTTCGTCACAACACGTTAATACTAGTATATTCCACGTAAAAACCTTCATCTGACCTTTAGCGTCTTTCCCATAGAGTAAAAGAATCAGGGCTTTTGGATGCCACATAATTAACTCGTTTATATGGGTACAATTTAAAAGAACGCGCCGCACACCACATTTCATAACAACACCAAACAAACGTTTGTAGGCCAGTGTTGCCAACTGGGAATGGCAATTTCTTGCTAGATTTTGTTCCATAAAAGGCTAAAAAAAATCACATACAGTATATACTCGAATAACGTGCAATCTCCCATATCGTGCAACCCCCTAATTTTCACCAATAAACAGTGGTTTTGTGTTTTGTCATGTATCTCATGTATCATGCAAGTTCATAAGGTTGGTGGGTTTAGCCTGCTAATGGCCGAGTCATTCAGATGTGTGCTGATGCTAGTCAATTTACGGTAATTTTCTTATTAATCTCGAGAATTGAATAGAAAATCTCAAGATTAAAAAAAAAATCCCAAGATAATAAAATAATTGTAAAAATAACACGCCTTGGGGTCCTTAATCATCTCTCTCTCTCTCTCTCTCTCCTCTCTCTCTCTCTCTCTCTCTCTCAGAATAAATACGTACGTACTGTAATTTGCAGTAAATGTGTAGACATTGTGTGTGTGTTTTAAAAAATGTGCCAGTACACACCATTCCGAGTTTCGGTTTTTGGAAATTTTTCAGATTTCGGAAATGTGAGGTCAGATGCATAATCAAACAAACACCCACTACTGCAGCAAAAACATTTTTTTCCCTTTATGTTTTTCATAATTGTTATTTATTAATTACAGTTTATTTTAAATAAATATTAATATAATACTGTTAAATGAATGTGAGATAATTAAGATCACCTATAATAAAATAGTGGGACAATTAATACCATATGTTCACTAATAGGTATTATTTTCAAAACAAACATTCCGTAAAACACAAAAAATATATGTACATAACAATCAAAATATAATAATGTTTTGCAGTTCAACTTGTGAATTTCAACAATAAGTATGACTATATAATATATTTTACCATATCGATCTTGAAGTTGAAGAGTCGTAAAATTCTGAGGATGGGTCCGGGAAAAGGATTTGTACTTTGTGATTACGTATCGCTACAACACCATGTGGTATTTTCATACACTATATTGATGACGCATCGCTACGACACACTGGTGTTTTTCATACCACTATACGTTAAAGTTAAAAACATGACATAGAATCGACTTTGCGACTTCGTTCACTTTGATATTTTTAACGATACAATAACTATCATTTGTACTACTAAAACCATCTTCACATAAGTAATTTTTCGTAAGATATGTGTTGTTGCAAAGCTAGCTTATACATAAAAGGCTTTTATTTAATTTAAGTCATCTTAGATATACATATGCACCAAACTCATTGTGGGGAAATTTACTACTGTTTCCTCGGATATTGAAATACTTTAGCATCATTCAAAAACACTTTAATAATATAATGCATAAATACTAGGCTATACATATTTACATCGTATACAAATACTACTACAGTTATATACACATACTTTTTATATACAAAGTAACAGTTATATACACAATACTTTTATATACAAAGTTAATAATATGAATAGTGATCAGACGACAGCTGTGCACTGGACTACGTACGTACTACTTGGAAGATAAAACGAACAAAAAAATTTGTTGTTGTTAGTCGCCGGGATAGATTAACATTTTTCAGAGATTAAAAAGCTGAATTTGTTTTGAAGGTATGTCAACCGCGATATTATATTATTGTTGTTTTCACGAAGGAATAATTATATAAAGAAAATTATTGAGTAATTTTTGCCGTCAGCAGTCAGAAAATCACGAACATGGTTAACGTTCAAACCTAGTGCCATCCATGGCGTATGTCTAAAATAGAACAGAAGCAGAGGGCAGTCATTGGATAACAGATCTCCATGGCTACCAACCAACCAATCAGGTGTTAGTTATACTACTCGTAATTTCTTAGAATGAACGTTTCACACACGAAGCTAACGATGATGTATGTGTTTTTGCATACAGTACGTAGTTTTAGTTTTTATAGTGTAAGTATTTTACCTGATTTCATGAAGAATAGAATGATTCCTTCTCATTACTTTGAATGCAAAATGGCTTGAAGATTCTTCCGCAAAAAGAAGAGAAAAAAAAAATTCCTTAGAAGATGATATCTATTTACTAACGCGGTTGACATACCTTCAAAACAAAATTGCAGCTCTTTAATCTCTGGAAAAATGTTAATCTATCCCGGCGACTAACAACAACAAAAGTTTTTGTGTTTTTATCTTCCAATGTAGTACGTACGTAGTTCAGTGCACAGCTGTCGTCTGATCACTACTCATATGATTAATTTTGTATATAAAAAGTATGTGTATATAACTGTTAACTTTGTATATAAAAGTATGTGTATATACTGTATGTAGTATTGTAAACGATGTAAATATGTATAGCCTAGTATTTATGCATTAATATTATTAAAGTGTTTGAATGATGCTAAAGTATTTCAATATCGAGGAAACAGTAGTAAATTTCCCCACAATGAGTTTGGTACATATGTATATGGTGACTTAAATTATAAAAGCCTTTTATGTATAAGCTAGCTTTTGTAACAACACATATCTTACGAAAAATTACTTATGTGAAGATGGTTTTAGTAGTACAAATGATAGTTATTGTATCGTTAAAAATATCAAAGTGAACGAAGTCGCAAAGTCGATTCTATGTCATGTTTTTCCTAAACGCGTTGACTTAACCTGTTAAGCGTCACCCACGTAATAATACGTTTACCGCGATCTACCTCGTTAGCGCCTTCAACGGGATATTACGTTCCAAACTTTGACTGTGCTTGTCAAGCCGTCAGCCCCGTAATGTTTAATAACGTTTACTCGTATAGAAAGTGTAGGAAACATCATTTTTTGGTAACACTCTCAGCACACGGGGAACTTATTTCCACCCTGGCAACTCTTTCCTGGTGGTCGCTTATGCTAAAAAACTGCTGTCCCTGTTGGTTTTCTTTCAATACGCTTCGGGTTGTTTATCGAGACAAATTGGATTTCGCGTCTTTCACAATGAATGTCCAAAAGAGGAGGCGTATTTCTTCAGGTGAGATCATTCAAATACTAGATGAGGAGTCTGATATTGATAACCTATTTGATGATGAGAGCTCTAGTTCTGAATCCTCCAGTGATGATACAAACTTTTCTTCCAATAGCGGGAGTGAAGATGAATTTTCTTTGCCGAGTGACTGGACTCCGAGAGAGAGAGAGAGAGAGAGAGAGAGAGAGAGAGAGAGAGAATTTCCTACACTTAATTACAGTAAGAATAATAAACATAAAAATCAATATTAACTTTGAAAAACTATCATCAGTGCTATGATCGCTGATTACAAAAAAAGCGTGACGGTACGTTAGCAGCGAGCTCATCCGGGGAGGACGCTTAACAGGTTAAATTAAGGAGAACGTTATTTTGGTTGTTTATCACTGGCACAAACCAATAACAATGCAGTGTATGTATGATAATTCTAAACTATTATTCACTACCAAAATAATGATGATATTTTGTATTGAAAAATTAATGTTACGTATATTCCAAACATTATTACTACGTAGCATGAATAGTACTATAAAAATTTCGAAAGATAATCTTGCTGTGAACGCTACCATAATTTGATTTTCATATACGTACGTACATTTTGTCAGCTGGCTGGCCTCGCATAGATAAAATTGATTTCACTGATATGGAATTACTCCACGAATAGCCTTTTTTATTATGAAGATATGACGATAATATATAGGTAAAAAATGCTTTTATGTATTTCGTTTACGCTTCGTCGCCAATAACAAACAGCAATACTTACGATAATCTATGACAAATAGCGTTTGTATGACTTCATTGTTCAGAGAAGTTATATACGAATACTGCCAAAATAATAATAATGAAGTTCGAATTAATTTTAGCCTTAATGTTATTTACTACTGTAATTCACTACCACTACTATTAAAATTTCTAAAAGTTTATCAAAACAAAAAATGTCGCTTTCGAACGCAAAACCGTATACATAACCATTTTCGTACTTAAAGGATATTGCTTTTTACATTTTTGTGGCTGGCCAGCACTCCGACGATAAGTTGAGTGCAATGATGTGGAATTATTCTTCGATAGGCTATTTATTATTGAAGATATGACTATAATATATATGGTACCAGAATGGTTTTATTACCTTTATTGTCAATTAATATCATAATGTGAATGTTTGTGTCCAACGGTGGTGGTTTTATCGCACTGCAAACTACGCTTAGCCTACCAATGAACGTCGTACATAAAACTTGAATAGGCTATTTATTTCGAAGATAGGGACAATAATATATTAGGTGAGAATGGGTTTTATTACCTTTATTGTCAGTTAATATCATTTATGAGTCCTTTAAATGAATGTTGGTAGTTATCGGACCACGGCCGAGGGTGAGTCCTACCTCCTAAAAAACATCTGCATACGCAACACAACAAACCCGTGATGCAGCGATTCATACCAGTGATGTAACATGAGAAACGGTCCAAGAAAAAACCCGTGATTAACTGGATCCGTGAATACTGATCCGTGAATAAGCGATGCCCCACATGTAGGTGTAGTGATACAAAAGTGACGAACAGACAATATTATCAACTAATAATTTGATGATTTTTACATGTTAGCAAACTCGAAATAAAACACCATTTTTCTTTAATAGATCACATACCCAATCACTAGTACACTATTTGATATGCAATCACTAGTATACTATTTGATAAATGTGAAGAAAAACATACAAATTTTACTTATTACTGCATCATTATCATGCCACTGAGAACATTTTTTCTTTAACAGGTCACATACACAATAAATACTTGAAAATGTGTGAAAATTACTTCAAATATAACATTTTGATATTGAAAAAATTAAAACCAAAAAAAAAAAACAAAAAAAAATAAAACGGTAAACAAACAAACAGTCTTCTACTCAAGAAGAAAAATACGTACTTATTACTTGATCATTATCATGCCACGGAAACACCATCATTTCTTTACAGATCACATACACCATGAATAAATACTTGAAAATTGTGTGAAAAATCACTTCAGACATAATTAAAATTTTGATAACTACTGAAAAGAATAAAACTTTAAAAAGGAAAAAAATTTAAAAAAAGTAATTTACTCATGAATGAAAAAAAACATTATTAAACACTTTACTGATCGTTTGTCATGCCACTGTGGGTATTTATTTTATATTCACAAAAATTTAACATTCCTTAGTTGGGTTCTTTCAAACTTAGGAATTAACTCATTTGTTAGTGCTGCTTTTGAGGCAATTTCACTATGAAGATACATATATTCACTATAGCTGTGTATGAAATTGAGGAATTTTCTGCTTTTTATTTAAAATTTTAGTGGAAGTACATTCTATAATTGTACTAGAACCCTAAGTGTGAAAGAAATTATGCTAAGCTTCAATTCTTGGGTCAAATTATGCTAAAAAACCTGAAATTATGCTACATTTGGTAGCACTGGATGACTCCAACTAGTGGCGGCTGGCGGAAAGTTTTGTTTACAAACATCATATGGTTGGGGGTCGGAAACTGGTTTTTTGGTTAAAAAAATTAAAAACAGATACAAAGTTTATTGGAAATTCAGAATGGCGAAACATCCGATTATGTCGAGTTTAACTAATACAGTCGTGGAACAGGGGATTCTACTGCCTATTTGTAAACTTCTCCATGGTTTTTTTTTAATGTTTGGAATTTTAATTTCCCTGTACAGAACGTCTAGAGCCTGTTGCTGGTTATTTTGTCACCACGTCTTCCTCTTCCTGTCGCCGACAATACCGAGGGTGGCGCACTTCTTTAGGCCTGGTTCAAGACCCAGGGCTCCTGCTTCTTCTAATAATGTATCAATCACTGCTGACAATCCTTCTCTTGTTGTCGCCACCGCGACGATATAGTCGGCAAAGGCCAGGTATTGTATTTGCTCTCCTTCCAGCCGAGCCCCAACTTCGGCGGGGAGTTAAAGCTGCCTCTAGGGCGATGTTGAATATGATGGGCGACATAGGGTCACCTTGCATGACTCCCCTAGTCACCCTCACTTCGGACGTTAGGATTTTTGTTTTTAGTTTACTAATCGTATTTTTCCAAATATTTGATTGAGGCTTCGTCAAGCTGGCGTTCCCGAAGTATGGTAGTTATGGCCTGGTGGTCAATAGAATCAAATGCCTTTTTGAAGTCTATGAAACACAGGTACAGGCTGCTCGGGTTCATCTTGGCTGCTTCTATCAGCCTCTCTAAGATTAGCAGATTAGGCCCGACTCCCTCCTCAGCTTTGAATCCCTTCTGTCTAGGCGAGGTAGGGATCTGCTCCGCCAGCTTTCTTGCCAATAGCTTATGGAGACCGCGGGTGACTACAGAGGTCACTGTAATGGGGCGGTAGTCACCCGGGTCCGTAGGGCTGTCTGACTTTGGGACAAGGGTGGTTCGTCCCAAAGTGGCCAAGTCCGTTATTAGGCATTTATTTAGGATGATATAAAACTGGGCAATTCTGGTCTCGTCGGCATTTCTTAAGTCAGCCAGCACACCTCATCTGGCCCGGGTGCTGATCCCAATTTAGTTTTATTTTTCGCCCACCTGACTTCCTCAATAGTCACTTCTTCAATGATTGAAATTTTTGGATTCTCCGATACGTTTCCTCTCGATCAAATTGGCCTTTGAGTCGTCTCAAGACTTTCTCTGGAGAACAATGCACCCCAGAATTTTCCTGTTCCCAGGGGATAGGCAGGGTCAGCCAGGGGTCCTTCCCATCCAATATATTTCTTGCAACTGCCCCTCTTTTCTTTTTCCAGGTTCTCTGGACAATGCATATTCTCTTCTCTGTATCCTTCTTGGTAGGTCTTGATTGGCAGAACTCCTAGTATTCCTTGCACTCAGTTGGATGTTTCTCTCTCCAAAGATGTCCTTCTTCATTATCTCAGGTCTGCTTCGGTGTGTCCGATGGTATTGGGGGATCGCTGAGACGTAGTTGGTATATCTGATTCAGAGCTACTTTGTAGCCCTGAGTCGTCCCCTAAGGATGAGGGCTGTGATGGTGATGATGGGACTCCTATTCTTTCTTGGTCTTCTCCTATCGGTAATGATGTTCTTGCCGCTCCTTTAAGCCAGTCCTCCAGATAGTGGTTCATTCCATCTTGGTCTCGTGTCCATTCAGATGGTTCCAGGTTTCCATTGTTGTGGTTTCTTTCTTCTTCATTCTCCGTCGTATCTTCTGACAAGTTTACGACGGACCATCTCCGAAGATTGGAGAGCTGTCTATTCCTTCTCTGTGGCGAACTTGTTGGCGATTTTGGCACTCGGGCCTGCTTCTTAACTCCGGGAATTTGGTCAGGTCGTGCCCTGTTGAGTATCTCCTGGTATTCCCTCGTTCTTCTTTTTGCTCCTGATACTTTCCAAGTTCTTGTAATTAAGTAGTTTTTCGTGGATATGCTTGTTGATATGTGGGTACGTTGTCCCCACTGACATCTCCAGCTTGGCCATCTTTTGCAGCTCTTCAGTGGTCCATCCACGTTTCCTCTCTTTGACTGGGTAGGGTACCTTCTTTGCTGCATTTCAATCCTGGTGTATCTCTGCGGTCTCCCCCCTTATTTTGTTCTTTTTCTTTAATTTGGTTACTTTGGTTGTTAACTCCATTGTCCGCGCCCGAGGACTTCTTTTTCATCTCTTCGATTAGCTTCCTATATGGTTGTGATTTCCTTTAGCCTGATATCCCATCTGTTGTGCGGTGTTTGAGGAGTTTTTCCTGTATGAGCTTATTAAGGGAGGGGTTCTCTACGTTCTGGAGCTCGAATGCTGCCATCATTCAAACTTCTTTGTCCAGCCAGACTTTATTGGGGCGGTCTGTGAACTTTTCCACCCCCTCTTTGTGGAACTCCTCCTGATGGGCTCTTCGCTGATGCAGCCGGTTCCCTGCAAAGGTTAGGGACTCTTGTCGCAGTATGGACATTTAACTCTATTAGTGACCATTCTTGACCATCGCCAGTCTTCTTCTTGTCGTCATTGAGGTCTATGATATTTTCCTTCTCAAAAGTTCTTACTGGCGACGCCCTCTCGCCGACATAGTGGGACACCTGATGTCCGTTGGTCGCATCAGTTCCTCTAGGGGTAGGGAGAGGTCTGGTGTTGGACACACTCCTCCGACCCATCGAAATCTCTCTCTCTCCGGCATTAGGAGTGTTCTGGGTTGGACCACCCCCAGTGGCATTGAGTTGGCCAGTTCGCTGGGTTTTCCCCGTTTGTAGGAACAGGGGGTGTGCTTCCATTTAGCCTAGGCATATTGCTATGCCTAGTTACCAGCGATACCACAAAGAGGTAGGAAGCTTGTTAACTATGGCTCTTTCTTCCGGTATCGGTATATACTTCAACGTTCAGTGTCTCATAGTTACTCCTTTACAAATAGTCCCACTTCATGCCACCCCTCACTCTGCGTTTCCTGTGCCTCAAGCAAAGTGACTCCTCGCCTCGCAGTCAAGCGTAACGCTAACTGCCGGACAAGTAGTTTACTACCGAACCCCTTGTTTGAAAGCTTATGACCGGTTCAGCTGCTGCTAAGTACTCTTATTGTTAAAGGACCTCAGGTTTGTTTAGTTAGGAAAAATACAATTTTCGACATTGTTTGACATATTTACCGGTTATATTTTCTCCATAACTGGATCACATTTTTCATGAGTAGACTTTAGAATTTCAGTTTCAACTTTAGAAAGTGGGTAGACCACCTTCCAAATACTTAATAAAACACACCATCCTCCTTACAACTCTGGAAGGCTCACTATTGACATTTATAGGAGTTATAATAAGGGAAGAATCCAATTCTATAACATGAGCTGGTTCGAACAGAATTTCCTCACAATGTTCATTAGCTGGAAGTTGCTCAGTCAACAATTTGCCTGAAAACAAGAAAAAAAAATCAAATAACCTATATAAATAAGGTCATTGAACTGTTCTTATGGCTATTAAAACTATGTATACTGTACTGTGACTTTAACAATATTATTAAGGTTTTTCAAAATATTTAATCTTTATCTAGTATTTTTAAAAGCTATTACTGTATGCATCTCAAAAATAATAATTCTAGTATATTAGTTGTAATAATTTGTATTAAAAACAACTACATCAATGGTCTGACGTTAAATATTTTTTCAACCTTGGCTTACCTTATGGGCTAAATTTTTCAACTTGACATGGGAGTTAATACAGTAAAAGGAGTATATATTTACAATTTTCATGGTATTAGTAAACAATAGATTAACCACTTTTTTATATATATACTAAGCTAGCTTTACTTTTTGGTGTCGCTTAACTGAACCCATTATTATATTTGAGAAGGTTTTAATACTGTTCACAAATTTCAGCTAATTTTCTAACAAATATTTTATTAGATTAAAAGTTTATACTATCAAAAAAAAAATGTGCAATTCTTTACAAATCCACTAGTACATGGATGTTTCTTTACTTATCCTTCAAAGTTAATACACTTGATATTAAAGCATATACTTTATATTACAAAATAGAGGAAGTACACACCTGCTAACTGGATTCCCCTAAACCATTTTTCATTCAGAAATTTGTTCTAAAGAAATCATGTTCATTGATCCCACTACACCACCTATTA
>NC_087201.1:168773626-168798626 GCF_015104395.2 Macrobrachium nipponense
ATGAAACTAATTTGCTTATAGGGTACTGTTGGTTTATTATTATTTATGAATAAATTTTAATTTGAGGGAATTTTTCCATTTGTAAATCTGGAGAGAGATCGATCCTCAAAAAAGTTAATTTTGTTTTTCATGTCTTTGATGGAAACTGGATGATATTTCTTATTCTATGAAACTTATCTTGGCAGTGGAATTAACATGTGTTGAAATTTTCAGATTAGATGAGAACGAATTGAACATTATGGTGGATCAAAACACTGTTGATCAGCTACTGGTCGACCAAGAGACTGAAGAAAGTTTCCGAAGGGATCGTTCTACTATTACGAGTCATAGAAGTTTACCTCAAATGGTACTGCACATACAGGTAGTACAGAATATACAGGAACCAGTTTTAGTAACTGGGTAAAGGGTAATGGAAAGTCTGAAACCAAAAATGAACTGTACAGTTTAGTGTAGTAGGTGCTGTTGTAAGCCAGTTTTTGACAAAACTTTCTACAATCAATCCCTGATTGATCATAGAAATTTTTTATATAAGGAAAATAAGGGTATTTCTGGGCTCAGTTCGTGTCGCTGCGCGAAATATCCCTTTAATCTATTATTTCTAAGGTAAATGCCCTAACACATACCAGAGAATAAATAAAATAAAGAAAAGGTCAGTATAACTGACTCGCTCACCCTCCAAGAGGGCGTCGGTATGAACACTAGGGCGAGTGAGACCACTACCACAAACCTCTTACCAATAGAAATCTCCCACTACAAAACCCCCACAAGAGGGGAGCCGACCCACAGAGTGGGCAGCAACTACTACTACTCCGTCCCATGCTGCCGACTGCTGCGCCTCTGGTGGCCATCCTTTTAAGTTAGCGCACTGTGTACACACGTACCCTTTTTTGCTCTTGTGTTTTTTGTGCCCCTACAAGGATTTTACCAGTTATGGAGCGTTCAGCCATCGCAGCAGCTAAGTTAAGTAATCCGTTAATGTTTCTATTGGGTTTTTTCCAGCCTTGAGTCAGTATTTGCCGTTTTTTAGGTATAAATACTGCCTCTTGGTCGGAAGCATGGCAGCATTGTTCTGCTTCGTGGCGGGTTCGTTCTTGGTCTTCCATACCTAGAACCTTCCCTTGTTACCTTACGCTCTATTACTAGTTATCTTTATTATGTTAGGGGTCCAGCCTACTAGGTTTATGTCATGCATGCATGTCTTCTTTACCTTGCGTAGGCATCTTCCATCCAGACCCTAGCCATAGCTCTTAGTATCGGCCCCGGCTAGCTTTGAGTGGTAGACTTTCTTTCGGGTTAGTCGTACACTCCTGGATTTTTCCTCCTACTGATTTACTTTCTTACTTTATTTTAAGTTAATTTAATTTTAGTAATTATGTATTTTACGTTAGCCTACGGCGTCTGGCTTTTTACGTAGCCTAGGTCCTGTATTCATGATCCCCAGTTTATTGCTTCCTCTCATCAGTTCGGTTGCTTCTCTAGATAATTCTTGAGAAAGCTTTCGCGGCCTTGTATCTCGGTAACGAGTGCGTAACTGGCAGAACACCATAGAAGATAACTTCTTCATTCTAAATTATACCTGATGATACACTTACCCGACCAAAATAGGACAATTTAATTATCACACAATTTCGTTACCAAACAGGATTTTTGGTAAAGTCCCCAGTACTTCTTAATGGGGGCACGAAAGGTCTCTCTCCAATAGTTCTTCCGATCGCCGCTTGCGACGTTACGGTCTGGGGCATTTCGGAGGTTGGGTCAAAGGCATTTGCGCATGCGCCGACCAGTTTCTCGTTACTGCGCATGCGCAGGTTCGTTCTAATTGGCCTATCATATGCTTTAATTTAAATTTGATTCAGGCCAACCAATCGTAGGCCTAGGATTAAGCCCGATTCGGCTAGGTTTGCCTACATTCCCCTGAATTCGTTCATTTGATTTCAGCCCGCGAATGTAATGGATCTGTGCAACGGTTGTGATTTAACCATTGTTGATATCTCCGTTATTTCTAGGGATCGGCAGTCAACCCTCGACTTTTTTGCAAGGCATAAGGTGTTAAAGTTAACGTATAGGTGCCCGAGTTGCCTTAACGTTGTAAAATTGACAAAAAACAATCGATTCCGGTGTGATAAAGTCATAAAAAATTCGGATGATCGTCGAGCACGTTGCCGTCTAAACGTGCCTGGCTTCACTGGAACGTGGTTCGAAAGTGTTCATATTTCTATAGAGCAAGTTGTTGTTCTTAGTTTTTTTTTTAACTTTAGCCGGTGTACTCAGAAGTTGCACGTGCCGCTAGTGTATGTGAACGTACCGTAAATGATTGGTACAACTTTTGTCGGGAAGTTGTATTACATCATATTGAACATAGTAGTACTCCAATAGGTGGGCCCGGCAAAATCGTCGAAATCGACGAAGCCAAGTTCGGGAAACGAAAATACAATAGAGGGAGGTACATTGAAGGAGTGTGGGTGTTCGGCGGGTCGAACGGGATTCCAAAAAAAAACGTTTATGGTCCCCGGTACCCGACGTTCACGGGAAACGTTAGTTGCCCAAATACGGAAGTGGATATTACCGGGAACCAAGATCATCAGCGACTGTTGGGCAGCATACTCCCAGTTGCAACTGGAGGGCTACACGCATGAAACCATGAACCACTCCAAAAATTTTGTGGATCCCGAAAACTGGGGCATTCAACCCCAGAACATCGAACGTTGCTGGAGGGACGCGAGGGCTGACGTACCTAAATACGGCAGAAGGGAGGACTCGTTCGATAAGTACCTGGCAAACCATCTCTTCCGCCGAAAATATCCAAAGTACGAAGCCCGGTTTCAAGTGTTCATGCGTGCGGTCGCGAACCTGTACCCACCTCCCGTTTCCCCCGCCGAGCACGAATTTGAAGACTCCCAATAATAAGGTAAGTTAATTGATGTCTGTAAGTTAAGGTAAATGTTTTCTGGTTAAGGGTCAAAGCGTTTAGGTAGTAAAATAGCAGATAAGTGTTCTTATTGGCAAGCGGAAGACAGGGCCGGTGACCATTTCCGAACATTCACTTACCCTAACAGCCCACGTGTTCGAACTGTGAACTCGGCCAAAACAGTAATCATGGCATTCTAGAAATTACTAAGTTTTTACAAGTAACAATGGATGTTAAAAATTATCGATAAAAGGTATACTACTAGAATGTTGTAGGCTAACAGCCCATGTGTTCGAACGGTAAAACTTTACAAATGTAGTGGTCTTATTGGTAAGTCGTAGACAGGGCCGCACATCATGTCCGCACCTCCGAGAACCTCCGCGTAGGCTATCAGCCCATGTGTTCGAACTACTAATCTTTAACTGCATGTTATCGAAAATTAGGCCAAAACATACGTTTTTCGTGTGTTTTTTGGCGCTTCATACCTAACACGTAGCCTAGGCCAGCCATGTCCGAATGCGGGATGTTTCTTAGGTAGGCAAGAAACATCTTAGGCTAGCGGTGTCAGTTTGTATGTAGAGTAAAGGGTCAGCCTCACCGCCGTTTTCTTGGGTTTCCCAGTGTTAATTGGGTTTGTATGTAGAGTAAGGGGTCAGCCTCACAGCCGTTTTCGTGGGTTTCGGTAACATATACCTAACACGTAGCCTAGGCCAGCATGTCCGAATGCGGGATGTTTTTCTATGGTAGGCAAGAATTAGAGAAACATCTTAGGCTAGCAGTGTCAGTTTGTATGTAGAGTAAGGGGTCAGCCTCACTGCCGTTTTCGTGGGTTTCCCAGTGTTAATTGGGTTTGTATGTAGAGTAAGAGGTCAGCCTCACAGCAGTTTTCGTGGATTTCCCAGTGTTAATTTTTGTCGTCTCTGTTTTCCCCCCACCCACCCAAAAAACCCCTGTTTCCCAATAGGTCCCCCCTTACCGTTTTACGAAAATTACGCCTGGAAACACTATCCATTTGCCCTTTATTCTGTCTGTGTTCCCCCACCCAAAAACCCCGGTTCCCAACAGGGTCCCCCATTACCGTTTCTATAGTTATATATATATACTAATATTTAACTGCATGTTATCGAAAATTAGGCCAAAACATACGTTTTTCGTGTTTTTTTTGGCGCTTCATAGGCCGCGCAAGCTTTGTCAAGTTTTACCCTTCTCTATAGCATCTCACTGATTAGTTGGTTGCTTTATCCTAGGCTATGTTTTCTGATGTGTTTTCTTATGTTACCGCTCCGTGGTCACCATGTGATCGCGAAGCAGCCAGGCGCCCGTCCAGTCACCCTACCCTGCTCCCGCTCTACCATAGAGCCGGGGGGAGGGAAGTCTGTCCTCGCTCGCTCCACATACCCGTGCCTGTCTCCCTCTCTCCCTAGGCGGAGGGAGTAAGGGAGGCTGGACAGACCCAGGACTGGACTTGACCGTTCTCTTGCTTCATGGTGCGCTGGGGTGACTAGGAGGGGGATTGGCCTTCCCCCTCCGTTGTTACTCCGTTGCTCCGTTGTTTGCTCGAGTCTGTCTCGCCCTCTCGCTCCTTCCCGGATTGTTGGTGCTTTTATCCTACCGGAGCTCCGTCAATCACGTGGAAGGTCGCCAGTTCACCCTTGCGGGCGGACATCAGGCGTACAGTTGGTCTTGCCTAACCATCCCGTCTCGCTGATATCGCGACACGAACACCGCCGCGCACCGGAATTATTCCGGTACTTAGTGCTATTAGGCCTAAGTGTTTTGGAGTTTATTTTAAGCTATCATAAGTTTAATTTAAGCTAGCCTAAGCCAAATCCCTCCCTTACCCACGTTGTCACACCGGACCTCTCCGGGGTTTTAGCCTATTCAGGCGGTAGGGGAGGGGTTATGCCCAAAATTTTTTCACGCTCCGGCATGCAGCGGAGTTCTTTTAGCCTATTAGCCTGTAAGTGATGTTTGTTAAGGTACTCATGTATCTTTTCACTTACAGACCACCAACTGTGAGCATCCAGGATGCAATGCCATGCTCCAGGACCCCTGTGGGCATGAAGTCTGCAGGTCCACGCTCCATGCGCGACTCCCGCACGGGAAATCTGGCAGGTCTGGTTCCACGAAACCTGCACCATATGTTACGATCTCGTGAGTCAGTTCTTAGACGGGGTAAGTATTCCCAACTCCGTTCGGTAATTCCAATAAATGTTTTAGATCTTAAGTTTAATTTTAACCTTTTATTTTAAGCTTAAGCTCCTTTTATATTGGATTTTACATCCCCTATGTCTTTAGACTAAGCCTATTATTACTAAAGTTTTAATCTTAAGTTTAAACTTAAAACTAATGAACGCCCTCTCTTCCAGGCTCCGCCGTTAGAGATACGCTCTGGCAACCCTGAGGGCTTGGGTCGGCGGATTCGGGAAGAAACGCCGCCAAGGGACAGCCCTACATTCTAGAGAAGAGGTTGGCTGTCCTAATCTTCCCCGGCGGCAAGTCGACGGGTTGGGTTACGTCGACCCGGCAGAGGCAGCCCCGACTATGGCGGCGATTCAGCAACAGCTCGCCGCTTCGTTAAAGGAACCGGGCCAAGATATCTCGTCGGACGTCGCGACACTGGATTTGAATATAGAGCCCATGGTAGGTGTTGACGACCTGTTGGTCGAGGTAGGTACGTTGGACGCCCAAGGGCTTCCCTTGGGCGCCACTGGGTCTTCTACTACTCCTGCTAATTCTCCAGCTTCCTTCCAAGGCTTTACAGGAGCTGAGCTCCTTTATACTTCTCCTGACGCTTCAGTAAGACCTAAGGTCAAGGGACAGACTGTTGTAAAAACCCTCAAAAAGACGTCGTCGTCGTCAACCTCCCGTAAGTCTCCGGCTGCAAACCCCGGAGCAGAGAGGTCTAGAGCTTCGATTTCAAGCTCCAAATCCTCAAAGAGCAGGTCTTCCAAGGAGAGGCCACATACTCCGGCTGAGCCAGCAGTTGCTCCTCTCCCCTTGGTACCTGTCCCAAGTTACCCATCCACCTCCGCAGCAGCTCCGGTTTTGGATCCCAATGCTGGACTGTTGCAACACATGGGAGACTTGGTCGGCTCTCTGAGGAACAGCATGGAGCAGATGTTCTCCCGGTTGTCCGACAGGATTAAGTCTCAGGACAACATCGCCGGACTTAATCAGGCCCCTCTAGCTACTCCCCTAGCTTTCGGCACCGGATTACCTCAGCTCCCACCTCACGACTCTCTGCCTCCGTTCTCTATGAATAACCCCTGGAGGGTGGCGTCATACGCCCCTTTCCAGGACGGTCTTATTTCCATTCCGGAGTGTGGTACTCGAAGGATTGAGGACTTAGAGTTCTACCCGGAGGGTCTCGAACCACCGTTCATTGGCTACGCCAGACTCACTGAAGCAGCCATGACTAGAGATGACAAAGTCCCTAAGGAGACAGTCCTCTACTCACGTGACCAGGCTCAAAGAGAATGGCTCAGGTGTTTAGAGGATATGGATTGTTCGAATACGAGAATTCAAGCCTTCAAGAGTCCCTTCACCATTTTTACGATGGAGGAGGGAACTCCTCTTCCCTTTCTCAGCAAAATAGCAACGGTCACTATTCCAGCGGCCCAGAAGGGAGAGTCGTTGCCACAGCTAAGGGAAGCAGACCCCACATCTCCTTTGCTCCCTTCACTCGGAGAACTGTGGGAGGATTTACCCAACACCTTTTCGGCGGGCAAACTCAAACCAGACTGTGCTATGGATCAGTTTGGTGAGAAGCTGCCTAGGCTTCCGGACAGCCTCATTCAAGCTGAATTTGAGGCCAAGACTAGGCTAGCCAGGTCCATTAATACCATGGCTATGACAGAAGTAGCGACTATTTCTTACGGGTCTGAGCCGCTCTTTAAGCTTCTCACCAAGTCACTGACACAAACAGTCCAGTCTGACATGTTTGAGTTCGCTACACCAGAACTACACTGTCGGGAAACATGTCCTCCAGGAAGCAACTATTCGTCATGAGCCGAATAAGTTGCTTTCATCCAACATCTGGGGGGCAGACCTCTTTCCTGATTCAATGGTAAAGGAGGTCCAGGCGGAAGCTACAAGGCTTAACCAAAGCCTTAAGGATCGTTGGGGTCTCACGGCAAAGAGGCGCCAAGACCAATTAGCAAAAGGTAAGGCTCAGAGGAAACCGAAACTTTTTCAGCCGTACCAGAAAAAGCAACAACGCTTCACCCAGGCGGTTTCAGCTGTACCGCTGGTACAACAGCCCAACCCTTCTACTTCCAAGGCTCAATCACAGCCTATCTACGGTGATTTCCCCCAGCCTCAACCTTCCACTTCCTACGCTGTCTCCCCAGCCTTCAACCAAAGTGTTCGAAGGCCAGGCCTTCAGCAATACGACCGCTTTGGCAGGGGAGGCAGGGGTAGGGGATCCTTTCGTCAGAGAGGATCAGGAAGGTCTCTCAACAGGGGAAAAAACACTTCCGAGGAGGCCGCGGAGGTCACTCAAACCAGCAGCAGTGAGAGCTCGAAGGTAGGAGGGAGGCTGTTTCTCTTCGGCACCGGTGGGGATTCAGCAAACATGGCACAGAGTATTGTGTCGAAAGGCCTGGGTTGGAGTTGGGTGGCGAATCCCCTTCCACCCAGACCTTTCCTTCAACTTCCATCAAAAGAATTGACGGAGTATGCGGAGGACCTCCTTCACAAAGGAGCAATAGCGAGAGTCAACAGATTAAAATTTCAAGGTCGCTTATTCAGCGTTCCAAAGAAAGGCTCACAAAAAAGAAGGTTAATCTTAGACTTGTCCCGCTTAAACTTGGCCATTCGCTGCGACAAGTTCAAAATGCTGACCATCTCGCAGGTGCGGACCTTACTTCCCCGTGGGGCCGTCACCACCTCTATCGATCTTACAAACGCATACTATCATATCCCTATTTGTCAAGACACTTTCTTCGCCCTTATCTGGGCTTCAAGATAGGAGATCAAGCATTCTCCTTCAAGGTAGTTCCCTTCGGTCTGAAACGTGGCACCCAGGGAGGGTGTTCACGAAGTTGGCGGAAGTAGTCGTCCTACAACTGAGGTCTCAGGGGATAATGGTAGTAGCGTATCTCGAAGATTGGTTGATTTGGGCTCCAACAGTCGAGGAATGTCACAAAGCCACACTGAAAGTAATCAGTCCTAAGAGTATTGGGGTCAGATAAACAGGACAAAATCAAGACTCACTCCGGAGTCCAACTTCAGTGGCTGGGCATTCAATGGAATCTATCCCTCCTACTCGTCGATTCCATCAGCCAAGAGAAAGGAAATAGCGAAGTCAGTAAAGGGATTTCTAGAACACAAATTTGCTTCAAGGAGAAGCCAGGAAAGAATCCTGGGTTCCCTCCAATTTGCCTCAGTGACAAACATTTTTATGAAAGCCAAACTGAAAGACCTAACCAGAATCTGGCGCTCACGAGCAAACGTCAGATCCAGGGACAAGTTGTCATCAGTCCCACAGATTCTACGAAATCGTCTACGCCCTTGGGCAAAAGTGAAGAACCTGTCAATATCAGTACCCCTTCAGTTTCCTCCTCCGGGGATTACCATCCACACCGACGCTTCATTAAGCGGCTGGGGAGGATATTCTCAGTTCAAGAAGCGTTCAAGGAACCTGGTCACCCCAGTCCGCCGGCTTCACATAAACGTACTAGAAGCGATGGCAGTGTTCTTGACTCTGAAAAGGTTACGTCCGCCAAAGAACTCCCACATAAAGCTAGTTCTGGACAGCGCAGTGGTAGTCCATTGCGTAAACAGGGGAGGCTCCAAGTCACGGCATCTGAATCATGTCATGGTAGCCATCTTCTCCCTGGCGGACAAGTTCAGTTGGCACCTCTCCTCCACCCATATAGCTGGAGTGAGAAAAGTCATAGCAGATGCTCTATCCCGCTCAGTTCCTCTGGAGTCGGAATGAATGGTCACTGGACAACAGTTCGTTCCAATGGATTCTCCGGAGGGTTCCAGGTCTACAAGTAGATCTATTCGCATCGCAAGCGAACCACAAACTCCCATGTTATGTGGCCCCCAACCTGGACCCTCTGGCCTATGCCACGGACGCCCTGTCCATAGATTGGAACAACTGGGAGAAGATTTATGTCTTTCCTCCAGTGAATCTTCTCCTGAAGGTACTGAACAAAACTCAGGACGTTCAAGGGTCAAGTAGCTCTAGTAGCCCCAGACTGGCCAACAAGAGCAATTGGATAAGGGCCCTCTTGATTCTGGAACTGGGTCTTCGTCCTCTTCGAATTCCCAATCCCAGGCTCTCCCAGTCAGTACAAACGAAGACTGTGTTCGCTTCCTCAGGAATTCTCAAAACCCTAACTTTATGGACTTCATGAAGTTTGCGGCTAAAAAAGATGCAGATATTGATCCACGAAATATTCTTTTCTTGGAATCTGATAAAAGAGATTAAACTTTGAGACAGTATGATGCTGCAGTCAAAAAGTTGGCAATCTTCCTGAGAGAATCAGATATTAGAATCATGACAATCAATTCAGCTATATCTTTTTTCAGATCTTTATTTGAAAAAGGCTTAGCAGCTAGCACTATTACGACAAACAAGTCAGCCTTGAAGAAGATTTTTCAACTCTGGTTCAACAGACTTGACAGACTCTTACTTCTCGTCTATTCCCAAGGCTTGTGCTAGACTTAGACCTTCAGTAAGGCCTACGTCAGTGTCATGGTTCTTGAATGATGTTCTAAAGCTGGCTTCAGAAACAGACAATACGACATGTTCATTTATAATGCTCTTAAGAAAAACTTTTTATTAAGCTTGGCTTCAGGAGCTAGAATTTCAGAACTGTCGGCGTTATCCAGAGATCCGAATCATATAGAATTTCTTCCCACAGGGGAAGTTCTACTTTCTCCGGAACGTAGCTTTTTAGCAAAAAATGAGGATCTTTTGATGAGGTGGGAACCGTGGAAGGTTATACCCCTTCCACAAGATGTTTCTCTTTGTCCAGTATCGACCTTACGAGCCTTTCTGTCCAGGACATCCTCATCCTCGTCGGGTCCTCTCTTTAAGAGAGAAAAAGGTGGTTACTTTATCTTATTAAAGGTATCAGGCAACAGATCCTGTACTTTATTAAGCAAGCCAACCCTGATTCCTTCCCTAAAGCTCATGATGTCAGGGCAGTTGCCACCTCAATTAACTATTTCCAACACATGAATTTTGATGATTTAAAAAAGTATACTGGATGGAAATCGCAGACTTATTTAAGCGTCATTACTTAAAGTCCTTGGAAGCTGAAATTTTCAGCAGTTGCGGCGGGTAACAGTTTCCCCCGACTCTGCTTAATCTTAAGTTGAAGATCCAGTTCTCCTTTCTACCTATCTCATTCAACAGTTTGTCTATACCTACCATGTTCATCTACGTCTACCTTGAGTCTTAACTGCTCTTGTGATGGTACAGTGGGTGACCCTTATTTTTTTGCTAGGGTCACCACCCACAATTGTTTGTATATTCTGATCTCTATGATGTGGTCCCCTTATTTTTATGCTAGGCGACACATCTACATTTGCAATGGTTACGGGTTTTGTATACTAAGTCATATACATTTGTTTATTATATTATTTTCTAAGTTTGTTCAAATTCAATTTATTATTATAATTGCTTTATTTACTTTGTACATATTAACTATACACAAATGTTAAGATCAACATATATTCCATGTAAGCCCTGTACATATATGTTAACTTTTAAGTTATTTTTAAGGAATATTTTCTAACTTGTATAATTGTGTATATGTATATTTCTTAGCAATTATATTTCTTTATTTTATTTTAAGCTTTATTGAGACCTTATTTATTTATTTTCTTTACAATCTTGTGCTAATTCTCTGGTACGATTTCGCGCAGCGACACGAACTGAGCCCAGAAAAGGGATTTTGACGTAAGGAAAAATCTATTTCTGGGCGATTGGTTCGTGTCGCCCAGCGAAATCCCACCCTACCCATCCCTGCGCTCAAGATTGTCTGCTAACTTCAGGATGGCCACCAGAGGCGCAGCAGTCGGCAGCATGGGATGGAGTAGTAGTAGTTGCTGCCCACTCTGTGGGTCTGCTCCCCTCTTGTGGGGGTTTTGTAGTGGGAGATTTCTATTGGTAAGAGGTTCGTGGTAGTGGTCTCACTCGCCCTAGTGTTCATACCGACGCCCTCTTGGAGGGTGAGCGAGTCAGTTATACTGACCTTTTCTTTATTTTATTTATTCTCTGCTATGTGTTAGGGCATTTACCTTAGAAATAATAGATTAAAGGGATATTTCGCTGGGCGACACGAACCAATCGCCCAGAAATAGATTTTTCCTTACGTCAAAATCCCTTTTTAGAAGCTTTTGGCAGGTGGGTCTACCCACTTAAAATTTTTTAACCCAAGAGTTGTGTATTCATGAAAAAGGTGATAGTTATGTCACGACGGAAGACTAACATACGAATCCAATTACCTGTTTAATGTCTAACACAGGTAACAGTTGTTCATGCGTGAACAAACCTTCGGTCTTAACAATAGGATAATTTCTAGCACCTAGCTGGATCTGGTTAAAACGTAAATGAAAGCAAGGACTTGCGATATCTGGGGACGCATGTATATCAGGTGAAGAGTGGTCAAAGACCACGCACCTATGCCACCGTGTCAAAGTGTTTTTCTTGACCACCTTGGCGAGAGCTGCGTTTGACCTCCTTCGGCCTTTACCCGGTTCATTTTGAGCTGGGAAAATCGTGCGTGGCAATCATACAAAACTATGCAGAATCCAACATGTCTCTTCAAGGATGTTTATCTTTAACAGGTATACTATATGAATGAAGAGAGAATGAAGTTAAGAGATTTGAGTATGTAAGGAGTATCATACAAGTACAGAAATATTTCAAAGATTAATGTTGCACAAGTACTGCTAAGGCTCTTGGCTTCCAGTCCACGAGCTTTAGTTCAATCCCAGGCAGGGGAAAGTTCTAGTGAGGGTAACTGGCAACCCTTACCAGCCCTCTTGGGCCAGTATGTTAAGACTAACTGTCTGGCCTCAAAGCCTACCAGTGCTACGAGCTCTATCAAAATGTAACCACCTCAGATACAAAGCATTGAAGCACTGATAAGAAGTGTGTTTTACTGCTATAGTGATAAATTTATTAAATCAATATTCTCTTTTCCAGGTACAAGGCATACAATACATGCCAGCTTATAATGTTCATGAATAAAATCTATGATGGCTACATGAAGCAACGCCTTCTTGATGTGGCCTTATGCCAAAGAAAAATTGAAAAATCAATGAAAGCCACATCCCCCCAGAACACATTACCAGAATTGATAAATTTCCATTTATTGTAGTGAGTGACACTAAAAAGGATATACATTATAATGTATATCTTGCCATTGGCACATGTGATTGTGTGATTGGCAATACTGGCAGTGTGTGCAAGCAGCAAATTGCTTGTGGTAAGACTGCTGTTACGAATCTACCTCAAGTGCTGGATAATACATCAGAAATTTGTCACTGGTTAGGAGGAGTGGCTGAGGAAACAGAAGCATTGCCACCAGTTGAATTTTTTCAGATTAAATTAAAATACCCCAAGAAATGCATGATGATTCCAGTAGCATATTTGCTACTCCTTCCATAAAGATGGAAGCTGTGTCGCTACCACCTCTAGAAAATGAGGTGGCCAGTGAGGCTATGGATCCACTTGCCAAATCTGTTCAAGATGAACCACCACCTAGTGACCTTTTTGCAGCAGCAGAAGAACTTTTTTCTGACTGCATACACTGGGAGACAACACTTCTTGCAATAGTGTAAAGCTTTTCATGAAGAAATTAAAGCTACTAAAGCCTACTAACAATCTAAGTAGTTTTTTACATTCTTATGGAGCATCATTAAAATTGTCTGGAGCTGGCAGGGGTAAAATACCTTGTCAACCAACATCAGTTGCTAGACGCCCAGTTGGCATGCCAAGAGGATCTGCCCCAATTGAGAAGGGCAGAAGAAAAGAAAAAAAATAATAATAAAATAAAAATAAACAAAAAACCACACTCTTGCTCGTAAAAGCAGCTAAACGTAAGAGAATTTTGGCACTGTTTTGCTGAACCAGCAAAATGCTACCCAGAACCTGTGATGCCATAGGCAAGCTCGAACTATAATTGAAATAAACTCAAATCTACGATTAGCTCAAGAACCTAGCAGCACTGGGAGGGTTGGGGGGAAATATGCAGTGATGTTAGATCTCTTCAGGTCTGAAGATTTCCATAATTTTTGATAAAAGTAATCCTCAAATAGTAATTACTGCAACTGCAGACACATGCAGAAGAGATGCAACAACAACCAAGATTCATAACAGGATAGAGGGTGCAGAAAAATGAATGAAAATCAGGCAATAATTTAAGAGTTTAGAAAATATCTACAGTTGACAAGATGCTATCAATGCATTAGTTCATACTAAAAACTGTCCAGTTAAATGAGCACTAACTATTTCAATCCCAGATGTAAAATATAAAAACTGACTTTTACTGAAGCAAATGGAATGTTCTTACAATCGTGTAACGTACATGACGTGTCTACTTCCATCCAAAATGACAACGGTATGCGATAACTGAAGGTAATAATCTTTAATACTAGCTGTATAAGCTGTTTAAATTAAGACACCCAACTACTAGTTAATGTGTTGAGTTTGTAGTTAAGTGGTAATAGGGAGTTTCGTTTACCATCAGAACACAGTGAACAAACTGTACCACGTGTCTCTTGGTTGTCCTCATTATGTGGAGTACCTGAATAATCAAACTAAAGTGATATGGCCTGTCAGGCAAAAAGTCCAATGGCCCATAGAAAATTTCTTCATACAGTTAACACTTAACCAAGTTCCCACGTTCGCCTAAGCAGCTTAAATATCTTATGTATATAATGTACTTATTATATACTAAAAAAAAAAAAAAAAAAAAAAAAAAAAAAAAAAAAAAAAATTGTCAGCTGATAATTGCTACTATCAACCTGCCTCGGATGCAACTTAGAAAGTTACAATTACAAAAATATTGAATAGATCAGCAAGATGAATAATGGGTGTTTCACCACTACAAGATTAATCCTGTATTGTCCAGAACTGAACTGGCTCTGCATTGGCTCCTTGCTAAGCAACTTGCACAGCTATCAAAACCAAGTGGTCAAAATTCAAAGTATCAAAATTACTTTGCCAAATTTTCTGAACTTGCTGCACATACCAGTCACTGGAACAAACACAATATGTATACTAAAGGTAGATTTACAAACACAATATGTATACTAAAGGTAGATTTACATTAACTGTGCATCTGATGTCTAGGCCAGTCCCTTACGGCACTCCTGATTGGCCCTCAGGAACTCTCAAGTGTTTCTAGCCCTTAACTGGCTTCACAGCTTATCAGGTGCGTTGTAAGGGACTTGCCTAGACATCAGATGCACGGTTGACGTGAATCTACTATAGCTAGAAGTAGAGAGGTCTGAACTACTTTCAGTCACTGGAATCTACAATACTAGCTACTGGTCGAGTGTTGTTGAGCCAAGACAAGTTATATGTAAGCTTCAGAACCTTTAAACTAATGAATTTTTCTAAGAGCTAAGTCTGTAGATTTGACTAATAGATTACATTGTATGATAAACTAATCTGATTTAAGAGTAACATCTGTATTTTAACAGAATGCAATGAATGTTAGTGTTAAGACCTGTATCTAAACCTTTGGTACGTACAACAGCTGTTATTCAATGTTAGTTCAGATTCTATACAAAAGTGTTCAGTCTCATTTTGGGTATTCTGGAATCAACAGTTCAGCTACTCACTGGTGGGAGACTTTCTACAAAGGCTTAAAATCTTAGGCCTACCACTTCGAAGGTCAACAACCAACCAACACTAGAGGGCCAAGAAGAAGTTGGAACCTGCACAAACTGAACTCTGCAGTTATGACTTTGGGTTGGACCTAGTCCATCGCATAGAAAGCTTAGCAAAGCTTTTGATCTATGCATATTCCATTCTAGGAATAAATTTCATTGGTTAGGTGCCAATAAAGGATATTCAAGAGTTAATTACTACCTGATCACAAGTAATGAAAGTGGATGGAGAGATTTTGTACCAGTATATTACCCTCATCAATAAGGAAAACTTTCAAACTACAGATATCATGGGTACTAAAATGACACTTGGTATTCCAGCGTCCAAGAGCTCAACTGTCCCACTTGCTTAGGCTCTACAGATAAATAGTTTCCTGAAGTGAAACCTGTCCTAGTCAGTCAACTTTTAATCATGATTAAACACTAGAGAGTTTATACTAATCTAAAATACCCCAAAAATTTCTTTAGAAAAGTTCTTTATCAAAGAAATCAGAAGGAACTGCATGGCCAGATTGGTCCACCAAGTAAAAGTAATGTATATATCCTGAACATATAAAAATTTATAATTCAAAGCAAACCGGGAAACTGATAAAAGGGTTTCGATACTAAACTGAATGCCAACTCAAGCGCATTTCTTAAACAATGAATCAAAATGAAATTTTCATTATTAAAATGAAGTTTTATTGTATACTTACCGAACAATTATAGAGCCGTGATTTCCACGAGCGGCAGGATACTAAATTCAAATTTAGCGCGTCGGCGTCGCCAAACACGGTGGTGTGATGACGTCATCTCCCTCCCACTCGCGGGAGAACAGGTACACCTGCCCAGGTGAATCCAATTCTTTTCTGCCCGTCCGTCCACCTAAGGGGAGGAGGGTGGGTATAATCATAATTGTTCGGTAAGTATACAATAAAACTTCATAATAATGAAAATTTCATTTTTATTGTAGTGTCTTTACGAACAATTATAGAGCTGATTACACATTTATGGGAAGGTGGGAATTCAGTGGACCACTAGTATTTTCAATGGTTGGACATTTTATTGCAATACCAGTAAACACTCAAGGTGTCTGTTGTACCTTACCTTGTAAGAGAGCTACAGCAGACTGTTACTGCCTCTGGTCGGTGCTCTTCTTACTATTGTAGAGGAATTGGAATTTGACCAAAGTTAGCCTCTACAGGAGTGGAATCCTTCCGTAGTTCAAGCGAGTCAAGGCTGACTGACGGAGGATAGTAACAACAAAGATTGCCCTTGCCCTGGGCTAAGACCAGAAATTCAATCATACAAAACATTTGTCACCAACACCAGATTTAAAAACATATATACCCAACCATTGTAAAATCTGACCTAACAGACTGGTGAGTATCCCAGGTACTCAGTACCCCCAGCTTCCCTTGAACTCGACAACCTATTCAAGGTGAAAAGTTAGCATAGAGGTGACGACCCCTGTGCCGTTTCTCCCAACACCATGCCAGAAACCGCCACCAGACCTAACGTTTAAAAGTTCTCGAAAACCGTTTCTATCTCTGAGATAATGACTCGCAAAAACCGAATTCAATCTCCAGAACGTGCTCTGAAGAATCGAAGCTAAGATAAATTCTTTCCGAATGCTAAAGAAGTTGCCACTGCTCTAACCTCGTGAGCTTTAACTCTCAGAACGGAAAGATTGTCGTTCTCGGACTGCGAGTGAGCTTCCCTGATAAGCTCTCTAATAAAGAACGATATAGCATTCTTAGAAAGAGGACGAGAGGGATTTTGAACCGAGGTCCAGAGCTTAGAAGATTGTCCTCTAATACCCTTAGTGGCAAACAGATACTGCTTAATAGCCCACCCCTGACTGGACATAAGAGCCTTTCTTCCTCCTCATGTCCAACCAAATCAGATAAGTTCCTTACCACAAAACTCCTCGGCCAAGGATTAGAAGGATTCTCATTTTTGGCTAGAAAGGTCAAAGATACCGAAAATACAGCATTGCCTTGAGAGAAACCGACTCTTTTGTCTATAGCGTGCAATTCGCTGACACGCTTAGCAGAAGCTAGTGCAATAAGAAAAAGTGCCTTCTTAGTCAGGTTCCTGAGTGAAGCAGACTTCAAAGGCTCAAACGGTGGCCCCATGAGGAACTTAAGCACCACATCTAAGTTCCAAGCCACTGTATCTTGCGGGAGCTTAGTGGTTTCGAAAGACCTAATGAGGTCCGACAGATCTGAATTGGAGGAAATATCCAAACCTCGATGTCGAAAAACCGAAGAGAGCATGGCTCTATATCCTCTGATCGTCGAAGGAGCCAGTTTCTTAGAGTTCCTAAAGAAAAGAAGAAGAAAATCTGCTATTTCTGTTAAAGAGGTCGCAGAAGTAGAGACTTTAGCACTTCTACACCACTCTGAAGATTCATCCACTTTGCCCCTTCGATAGAGTTTGTTAGAAGACTCTCTCCTACAACGAGCGATAGCTTCTGCAGCTCTTCTTGAAAATCCTTTCGCTCTGACAAGATTCCGGACAGTCTGAACCCTGTCAGAGCTAGAGCGGACAAGTTTTGGTGGAACCTCTGAAGTGCGGTTGTTTGAGAAGCCACTTCTCTGGAGGAAGTAGTCTGGGGAAGTCTACTAACAACTGGAGAAGGTCCGGGAACCACTCTTTCCTGGGCCAAAAGGGAGCGATTAACGTTAGTGTTACATTGCTGTGCGACATGAACTTGTTCAGCACCTCTCTTATTAGACCGAACGGAGGGAGTGCATAAGCTTCCAGACCCGACCAATCCAACAGCATTGCGTCCACCGACCAAGCTAGAGGATCTGGGACTGGAGAACAAAAGAGAGGAAGACTGTTGTTCCTTGATGTCGCGAACAGGTCTATTGACGGTCGTCCCCAAAGGCGCCAAAGTTTGACAAATCTGTTGTGTCCAAAGTCCACTCCAGATGGTAACACTTGCTGTTGACGACTTAACTCGTCCGCCAGAACGTTCATCTTTCCCGGAACAAATCTCGGGACTAGCTGAACCTTCGCTTCGTTTGACCACAGGAGGAGATCCTTGGCTACTTCGTACAGAGAGAAAGACTGAGTCCCCCCCCGTTTCCGCACGTACGAGAGAGCCGTGGAGTTGTCGGAATGCACTGCCACTACTCGACCTTCTACTAAACTCCGAAACTGTCTGAGCCCCAAGAAAATTGCTAACAGTTCCTTTACATTTATGTGGAACTTCTTCTCCTTCTCCGACCAAGCTCCTGAAGTCCGTTGATTTCCCAGTAGGGCTCCCCAACCTGTGTCCGATGCGTCGGAAAAGAACTGTAGGTTCGGGAGGATGGGTCGTAAACCTAACCCTTCTTCCAACCTTGCTCGAGAGAGCCACCACCTTAGGTACTCTTTTATTTGATCTGTGACAGGAAAGGTAATCGAGTCTGGTTGTGTCTTCCTGCACCAAGAGGCTCTCAGGAAAAACTGCAGAGGTCTCATGTGCAGTCTTCCAACGTCACAAATTTCTCCACTGACGTCAATTTGCCCAGGAGCCTCATCCATTCTGATTGGCAGAACTTACCTTTTTGTCCAAGAACTCCTGAACTGTCCTCCAGACAGCCTTGAACCCTCTTCGGGGACAGAAAAGCCCGAAAAACTTGAGCATTCAGAATCATCCCCAAATAAAGGATGCTCTGAGATGGAACCAACTGGGACTTCTGTTTGTTGACCAGAATTCCTAACTTTCTGGCAAGATCCAGAGTTGTTCAAGGTCCTTCATGCACCGAGTCTCTGATTCCGACGGAGAAGCCAATCGTCCAGATAGAGGGAGATTCTTACTCCTATGTGCAGCCAGCTTCCTATCGGGGATAGAACCCTGGTGAAAACTTGAGGAGCGGTCGCTAGTCCGAAGCAAAGCGCCCGAAACTGAAACACCTTGCCTTCGAACATGAACCTCAGGTACTTCCGAGATTCGCGATGATCGGAATGTGAAAAGAATAAGAGTCTTGGCCAATGTCCAGAGGAAGACCATCCAATCCCCGTCTGATGGACTCCAGAACCGGACCGAGTGGTCTCCATATGAAATTTTGTTTTCTGGACATGCAAGTTCAGGGCGCTCACATCCAAAACCGGCCTCCAGCCCCCTGATGGACTTGGGAACTACAAAAAGGCGATTGTAAAAGCCTGGGACGGAAAATCCCCTTCCTTCTATCTGTTCTATCGCTTCTTTGAAAGAACAAGCGCTTCCACTTCTGCGGCTAGCGCCAGAAATTTGTCTGAGCCCGGAGAGTATGTCTGGAATGGAATTGGCACAGGTGAGAGCGAGGGAGGTGAAACGAGAGGAATACGATAGCGAACTTGAGTACTTGCAACTACCCAGGCTTCTGCTCCTCTGTTTTCCCATTCCTCCCAAAACAGAGCCAGCCTGGCTCCCACTGGTGCATGAAGAACCAAGCTTTCATTTGGAAGGTTTGTTAACCTTGGCCGAGGCCTTAGACTGAGGTCGCAAATTCGACTTCGGCCGAAAGAAGCGCTTGGGTTTTCTCCCTCGAAAAGGAACTGGGCCAGAGGAGAAACCGAAGGAACAGTCTCCACAGGAGCTTTAGGTCTCTTAGTAGACTGTGCCAGTAAATCCGAAGTAGATTTCTTATCTAGCGCAGACGAAATTGACAACACTACATCGTCTGGAAAGAGGTTATCTTTCACAAAATAGGAGCAAAACTAAAGAGAGCAGACTTCTGTTTGGGAAGATAACCCTTTTAGAAAGCAAAGGAGCACCAAAGTTGCCTTTTCTTAAGGGTACCAAAGGCGATGAGCGAAGCTAACTCATCACATCCATCCCTAATGGATTTGTCCGCACAGGACAGAACACCAATCC
Source organism: Macrobrachium nipponense (assembly GCF_015104395.2). NCBI lineage: Eukaryota > Metazoa > Arthropoda > Malacostraca > Decapoda > Palaemonidae > Macrobrachium > Macrobrachium nipponense. The sequence goes on from NC_087201.1 coordinate 168,793,231, forward strand.
AATCCTCCGCTAACTCCTGAGAAAGAGAAGGACAGTCTTCGATCTTGGCCGCTAAAGCGCCAATAGTCCAATCAAGGAAGCTAAAGACTTCCAAAAGTTTAAATTGATTCTTTACAACGTGGTCCAACTCAGGCGCTGTAAAGAAAACTTTCGCTGCGGCGAAAGCAGATCTTCTAGGAGTCTATTAAACTGGAGAAGTCTCCCTGGGAGGAGGCAGAAACTCCCAGAGAAGGAGCTTCCCCAGTTACATAAAACCTATACCTCTTACGAAGCAACTTAGAGGGAGGGTAAGCAAAAAGAGCCTTCCCTAAGTCTCTTTTCATAGACATCCATTTCTCAGTCTCTTTCAACGAATGTCTAACCGCTTTAGATAGAACAAGTTTTGGGAGGAGAGGGTCTGAAGTTTTCCTCCACATCAAAAAAGTCGAAGTTGGGAAGCGTGGAGCCGCTTTCTCAAAATAATCTGGATAAGATACCAGAAGAAATCTAAGGAGACGTGAATAACACGAGAGGTGATGTGAATCCTCCTCCTCTACTTCTTCTTCATTCTCCGATACCGCCGAAGAAGTAGACGGAACTACAACCGGATCTGAAGGTTTCGAACCACCCTTGGACTCATTCATCCAGTTGGTTAACATCTCTAACTGCTTGCGCAAAGGCGCCAGAGACTAATCAAAAACAGTTAACGTAGGCTTGGAAGAGCCTAAATGTTCAGCAGGAGGCGGAAAAACTACTTGCGCCTCGCTCGGAGCTGCCGAAATTAGAGGCGAAACAGGCGCATCAGGCGTAACAGACGAAAAAGCGCCTAAAGAAACACCCTTAGAACTGCTAGCTACAGCGCTAAAACCACAATCTCTACTAGTAGATGGAGCCGAAAAAGGCACAGATTGAGCGAACCGACGAGCCGCTAACGGCCGCGGCGCAACCCTACTCTCAGGCTCCTTATACCGCATGACTGGAGGAGGCGAAGAATCGGCGCCTGAACGCCTCTTCAAGGGACGCGAAACGGGCGAATCTCGCCAAGAGCGCCGCGCGACCGGAGACGAATCGCTTGAATCATTCGAAAGGCGTCTGACCGCAACACCTTTCCAACGCTTAACCGAGCCCTGTTGAGGCGCAACAGGCTCGACAAGAGAGGCGCCTGTCTGTGGGCAAATCCCGATCGACTCCCTTGGACTTCTGGTATGTCTTCTCCCGGTGCGGGGGAGCTGGACAGTGACCTTTGTCTAGGAGACGTGTCAGGACAGACAGACGCACCCTCAACTACACTCTTACCTGAAGCCGCTTTCTCCAAAAAAGTCTTAACTGAATTACCAAGTTGCAAAACCGTATTCGCTAGTACCGAAAATTTCTGATCTAACCTCGATTCCAGACTGGCAATGGTGTCGGAAGAAACTACACGGGAAGCCGAGAAGTGGGATTCCTAGTAGGAGGAATAGGAGGTGTAGTTAAAGGAGACATAACAATTTGAGGAGAAACAGAAGGAACAGATGCATCGCAAGACGAAGCAGAGCTAAGTCTACTTTCCCTAAGCGCTGCTTTTCTAATTCTGTCTTTAGCTAATTTCTCCGAGTATGAACTAAAAAACTTCCATTGAGAATCAGTCCAATCACTACACTCGTTACATGTTCGATCTGCTGAACAAACCTGTCCCCTCCACTTAACACATTTAGTGTGAGAATCATACTCTAACTTGGATAATCTAGTTTTACATCCTGAGATGCAAAACCTAACTCCCGACGGACTAGAATCCGACATGGCAATGCCTAAATAAAAAGCAAAATCACAACAACGCCAAAAAAGAGTACTTCACCAATTCCGAAGATCAAATCCACAAGAAAAAAAGCGAAGCAAAGTCATCCAACCGCACCGACCACCGATGTTCACCGGACGCCGGCAGGAAAAGAATTGGATTCACCTGGGCAGTTGTACCTGGTTCTCCCGCGAGTGGAGGGAGATGACGTCATCACCACCAGTGTTGGCGACGCCGACGCGCTAAATTTGAATTTAGTATCCTGCCGCTCGTGGAAATCACGGCTCTATAATTGTTCGGTAAGACACTACAATAAAAAGCTTTGTTAAATACAGACTAAAAACTTCTATAGTGTTTTAGCAATATATTAAACACCAACTGCAAGCACACAAAGTATTATGAATGCCACAAGTCTACACTAGGCTTCCCCTCACTGAACAAGGGCAGACTTCTGTTTCTAGCATTCTGACTAGGAATTTTAGATATTTTAAACCATTATACAAACATGACCAACTCCCAGGTACTTACGAAATTGAAACAAACATGATTTATAGGCATACGAAGACCACAGCAGCTTATGCACATCACCAGTAAAACTTTAATATTAGTGCTCAAGTTTCTGGCATTTTGACTATTTGATACTTTAAAATCAGGGTAGACTGACAAGACAAACTCCTAGATGCTTGAAAATAAATTGTAGACTATGCATAGGCCAACAAATGAAAACAATTCCATTGTACAAGTCCAGTACGTATATTACCAGACCCTTTGTAGGCCTAATCAAAATTCCTCAAATTCTCTACTGACAACACTTAACGAGCATGATATACTTCATGGGCCTAATCACATGCTTTCTCAAATCTGCTGCTGACAAACTTCAAATGATCAGAGTATAATACCAGACTTTTGTAGGCCTAGTTACTCATTCTCTAACGAACCCGAAGCTTTTTTAATGGTAAACCAACGTCATGTCAGCAGCTCATGATCACAGAACAGCCATCAAGGAACCTAGATAAGAAAACGCACAGGACTAACTCACATGAAAGCAGACACAATTGGGACCTTACACAATGGGTTCTTGGAAGGCAAGTGGCAAAATCTGTAAAAAAACAAAATGATTACACAAGATCAACCTTTAAATACTTAACTAGTTTCCGAGCAATTACAACTTATTTGAAATAAAACTTATGTGACATTATATGGACAGAAGGAACATTACACCTTATTTTTATTAATAAAAGTTGAAGCCATTTTCAAAAATTAATTTTCAATATCTTCATAGACCAATAAAAATTATTTTCTTCATCAGGACAAAACTGAACTAGAGCCAGATTAAGTTCTACAAACATGATCACATTGAAATAAGACACTGTAGCCGACTTTCACTAAATTTTGGGATAAATTCACTACACACATTAAGGACAGTCCCGTAAAAGGAAAACATTGCTACCTATTACCTATTAATTCCAAGAAAAAATTTCAAAAAGGTTTGAAAAATCATTCATGGGATACCCCTACAGATACAAGAATAGCTTTTACTTCATATCAATTCCAATTTAGTTCTAGCTTTTCCATAAATATTAGAAGTTCATAGTTCATCTGGACTGGGCTCTGTTACACCTACCCCCTAAAATCTAGAGAAAATTATCAACGCAGCAGCATTTTCTTAAAGCAATTTGGCTTGTGACCACCTTGTGAAATTTACTTTTGGCAACTATACTAAAAGTATTTGATAGTTCTACTAAAGACTAAAATCCTCAACGACAAAATTAAAAGTACAGATTACGAAGTGTTTCATGGAATCAAGTGTATCTTCAGCAATTCTCTACAATATTGCAAGATTACTCTGCACATAAGTAATCTAATCAAGTAGGTGCTTTGGACGATTCGAAGGACAAGTGTTATGTATTAACTTTCTACATTTTACTACTTTAAAAGGTTTCACAACTTACTTTTCCTAGGTAATAAAGATTCACTTTTTAATGACACCGCTCCCTTGACGGAACTTAGGTCGATGGCTGTTAATGAAGACAATACCGAAGGCAAACTTCTGCAGGAACCATGCGTGTCTAGAATACTTCATCTGAAATTGCAAAAGAAATTCTGTCAACTGCCAAAACTAGTTTTTTTTTTACATGTATTGCACAAAACTTAAACCAAATAAGTTCAAATGACAGGGCTTTACCCCTCTATGGTTTCCATTAGACCTAACTCTTACATCATTAACAGGTAGTATCTTCTGTGGGAAGCAATTCAAATCCTTTTAAAGAGTTTAAACTAAATTTCTGCAATGTCAAACCAATAGCAGGCTTAAAAAAATTCTTCCCGCCTTCCTAATACGATCCTTAAAGCAATTTTTTAAAGCAAACCCTTGTGAATTTCATAAATTTTGGTTTAACAGTTACCTTATTTCCATTACCCAGACAATCAATAGGTATAGTATACAACACACACTGTTAAAGATAGTCCACAAAACCCATTAGAATTTCCAACTTATGAAAAGAGGCTTGTACTGACCAAAAGTATGCAAATTAATCATGTAACAGTAATGAAAACTTGAAAAGTAGCTACAGTGTACCAAGTAACAGTCATGGAAGCTTTTAAAGTCACTAGACTGTACAAAGTGACATTTATGAAAACTTAAAATGTCACTAGACTTACCTAGTAACAGTTATGAAAACTTTAAAAGTCTAGTATATTCTAACAAGTAGCCTAACAGTTATGGCAAATTGAAGTCACTAGTGAAAAAAAAAATGGACTACAGCGACTAATTAATGTGACAGCAGTAGTAAATAAGGCTATGATGCCAATGAGGCTCTTATTCCATCAATTCTCTCTAATAATGGTATAGGCAGGCCTAGATTAGTTCATAAAACAACAAACCTTCACAGGATACCAAAATTATACAACTTAAAACACTCGAACCTTGAACGATTAGGGTAAATGACTGCGCGGCAACATGGCAGCCACCTCTCCCAGAACGCAGCCACCTACCAAAGATGCACTAATTATGCCTAGTATATTTCATAATCTAGGCAAAAACGCTTCAAAAGTAGTATAGAGGTCATGTTGTGCTGCATGGAGGGGCCACAACTCTTGACTAATGCTCATGGGAGCGAATTATCATACTTTTTTGGGAAGGTGGCTACTATGTTGCCGTCTGTTATTTGCCCTATGTACCAGTGCTAGATAATAAGAGCCTTTAAATTGAACAAAACCAAATGCCACCCACCAATTGTTACAGATTTTTCCACTAAAAAAACATTTAGCACTAACCATTCACTATCCTAATGGCACCATAAAACATTGTTTATCAACTATGCAATAAAAATTTTGTTGCTGTACAACAAAGTAGCCTAGTGACAGCCTGTATCTGAAAATGTAGGCTATGTCCCACACACAGAGAGAGAGAGAGAGAGAGAGAGAGAGAGGAGAGAGAGAGAGAGAGAGAGAGAGAGAGAGAGATAAGGAGAGAGAGGAGAGAGGATGAGAGAGAGGAGAGAGAATCCTTTCTAATATACAACTAAGCTTGACAAACATCAAATAGGCTTCAATTTCGAATCCATAGACCTAACGCACTAGATTAGAACTGGCGAGCTACCAAGATTTCATGTGGGGGGGGGGGGGGGGGGAGGGGAAAAGA
>NC_087201.1:168803626-168843947 GCF_015104395.2 Macrobrachium nipponense
TAGATTTTCAGAATTACCCAAATTTCCCATGCTCCACACCAAGTCCCTTAGGGAAAGTTCCCTAAATTCTTTTAACTTATTACACAGAACAAACTCAAAAGTTTCACTATTTTGCATGGAGGAACAGTTAAAAAAAAATCAGCGACATTTCATTCAGCATACGATTGCAGCCTCCAGTTTAATAATTTAATGGTAAATGCCGAGCACAATTTAAGATTAAAACAAAGTTTACAGGACCTTTTACTTAAAAACACGAAAAGCAACTTCCACATAATGGCCTTTCAACCTTAGGCCTATTCAGTTTCCTTCCGTTCAAAAGGCTGCATGTTTTCCGTTGAATGATTCTCATCGAATGCAATGATACCTCTACTAGCTTGGGGACTACATTTCTTTCCTACCAAGGAGTTAAGTCAGAATTAGGATATTAGTTATGTTCAACTCTGAAATAAAAGAATAAAAGATTTATTAACCTCGCACCTCGCCAACAAGAAACCAGAACTGCTTGATAGTGGAGGATATCTTGGACCATGTCTAGTTAAACCGTAGACTTAAACAGTAGACCCAAGACTTCATTAACCAGTAATTATAACACATAAATAAAAACCCATATAATAGTGAATCATTTTAACAATAGTTTAATCTATGTGCTAAAGTAGCATTATTGACAACGAACACGCCGATTAGGCCTATACTTAGATGCGATATGAAAGCTACCTGCAATGTATAGTACTAAAGAGTAGAGTACCAGTTTATATCACTTTACACAAGAGTATAATAACGGCTGATATCACTTCTCAAAATAAAAGTAATGACACTGCATAACGCACAATTGAACAAACAGCGAAAGTTTAAAAATACTAAAACTTGAACCTCTGCTCTCAAAACTCTAGTAACATTTGGCACTACACAGCACTTATGTTTAGAAAAGTTTCAAGAAATCAGCACTACTACGACTAGTAGTATCACCACTGTGTATACTTTACACACGTGCGAACCGAACCTTGTATTGTAACCGATTCTTGTAACAAAAACGCAAGTGGGACGGTTTCCTCGAACCCGAACCCGAACCCGCGAGGTTCGAGGCTCGGTTCGCCCTCCGTCCCGCCAATTGTCGGTTTTTGGGCCCCGCATCAAAGGGAGGTCTCTTTGAACGTTACGCCATGTGTGGACGGGGCCTGGTTTACACGCGTAACAACAGAGGTTGCTGAACTTGTTAACACCGACTATGAACAAAACCGTCCACAGTAGAGTCCCTTGTTTTGGTCAGTCAGTACGTTTATGTCTACCATGGCTGATTGGCTGATTGAAGTGACGAAGAGGTCCTTCAATTTATTAGCTATACGAAGAACAGACTTCTTGGAATCTCAAGTCAGCGAGTAATTCCCGACCACTGTATTCTACCCTTCTAGTATATAAACTTAATTGCCACCATCTTCTTTTATTTCGCTTCATCTTCGTTAAATAATGTGTATAAATGTACGCGGCAGCTGCTACTTGCATGGTGGCCATCGTCGGTAAAAAAACCCGGACAGAGAGACTGGTGATCGCAGTGGATTGAAATGAAGTTACGTGCTTAACGTAGTTACGGTTCGTCCTCTACATTTTGACACCTTGTAACCTTATATGCGTAACTCGGTTACACATACAAGGTTCGGCTCTCACGTGTGTACCCACTTTACTATAGTACAGTAAGTTCCAAAACTGAAGCGACAAATTTCAGATAATTTCGTTCGAAATTCACTAACTGGCAACTACAAATCGTAGCTGAAAAATATATTTTTTCTACAGTGAAAGCTCTATCAAGCAAAATAAAGCCAACATATGATGCACAAATATCAAATTATGATATTTATAACAATCATAAGAAAAAATTGCGGTAATAGTAATTATTTTAAAGTATAGCAATTACTTCAAACTATAGAAACTAAACAATTTGAAATTCTCGTTCAACACAGAATTACCAACATTACCAATGTATATTTCGAGCAATGTGGAAACAAATATTTAATATTATAGTGTATTATCAATTATTTTAGCGAAGATGCATAAAACCATGCAAGTATCAATAGAATGTGAAGGGAAAATCTCCGCGACATTAAACATAATCAACCATGAATGCACCTAGATTCAATGGAGAAGTTGGGGGGGTGGTTGGTAGTTATGATTCTAGCTTCTAGGACCGAGCATAAAAGTTAAAAAACACCATCTTCGAGAAAGGAGGCTCTAACCTCTGCTGCTACCTTCAGGTGACTAGGCCTAGTTCCGGGCATTGCAAGGCTTACAATGCAGGGCCACCGTCTGTTATTTAGGCAAAGATAGAACCTTCAGGACAGACACCAGGACCTGTCCTTGCACCTGGGAAACAGACTCGCTATATAAAAAAATAAGAAAGTCGGTCGCAAGCAACCAGAAAAAAACCCGTAAAATCACCATGGTTAAGTAGGGAGACGACAGGCCCCAACCACCCCTTCCTCCCTCTACCTCTACCTCTACCCACAATACTAACTCCAACTTTTTCACTTCAACCCATTACCTCAAATCTTCGAATCAAATTCCAACCGTGAAATTTAAGACTGAATTTGCGTAAGTGGGTGTATCATAAGGAGTGATATCACCCAAATTCATATTTCCACTGACAACAAGTAATCAGTTCGATCCAGTCAAGTATTATTGCGTAACAGAAATTTGAGTTTTTGGGGATATATATATATATATATATATATATATATATATATATATATATATATAATATATATTATATATATATATATATATATATATATATATATATATATATATATATATATATATATATAATATAAAGAAGCACCCGAGCATGACCAATAGGCCTAGTGCTCGATTCTTTAAAACAGACCTCTGGTTATTCCTGATAGATAAAAACTTCCTGAGAGAGAGAGCATAACAGGGGATACTCTACTTAAAATAATGCTCGCTAAGCATATTCACACTCCGGATCGTATGGACAAAAATAGTCTCACTTGTGCACTGAAATAAAAAAAAAAAGGTAGAAACCTACGAAAATACTTTTTTGGTGCGACCCTGAACGCAATTCCGCATGCACAAATTTGCACAATCGAGAAATTCCATGAAATTTTTAACTAACAAGCTGGAAAATATATTTCCTTGATTCTTGAAATAGTCCTAACCATGTAACCAACGCTAAACGCGCACATAACTTGGATTTCTTATTATTTTTTTTTTTACACCAACTTGTCTTATTTATATTTCATTTAATCAGATGCTAAACTTCTCTGTGCTTTATCAAAAGAAATCATAATAACTTTCGATATAACGCTATAAAAGTAGAAAGTTAATTTACAAATATTAGGCCAATGCTTATGCACACGGTTCCTGCTGCCACTCTATGGTGACCAACACTTCATATCACACTTTGGAAGCCGCAGATGTTTCTTTGGGGAAATTCTCTTTTTTTTTCTATTAATAAACAATTACTGAACTAACATTGATCATTCACTGGGGAAATACTTTGTGCACTTATACAGTTAATCACTGATACGTATTATCAGATAATTAGGATGACAATAATTGGAATAAAATATAATAACTGGCAATCCCATGAGTTTCTATAGAAGTACGATCAATTCTGAGATTTGTCGCTTCACTTCTGGAACTTACTGTACCATGTTCACTTCATACCGCAAGTTAAATCACAGGAAAATCACTAGGTTATTCCATACACAACCAACACATCTTAAGATAGAAAACCATTAAAAAACAACTTTTAATCTGCGCTCGAAGATCACAATTGACGGCACACAACACTGTGTTAATAGTGTTAATAGTTAAAAATAGTTGTATGTGAGTAACCACACAGAATCTACTTTTAAAGACTCGTCGACATAAAACTTATCAAACGCAAATAATTAGATATTATAACTGTAACCTTAGACATGTAGACTTAAAGCATTAAAACACCAATATTCACAAAAAAAACTATAATTAACTATATCACTGACCATAAACACCGCCAACAGATGTCTTACAGTCTCTTTCTCAGGAATTCGAGGAGAATCACTAAATTGCATAATCTGGAATACAAAGAATTCTTCAAGTTTCAATCTCCACTTACTATCCAAAACCCAAGGAAGAATGACAGTTGAAAGTTACGACACTAGACTCACTACGTTTTAGCGTCCTTGCCATGCAGGTGGCGCCATCTGTTATGTGGAGTCAAAACTGACAACATGGATATGTTTTTTTTTTATTTATTTATTTATCGATATGTTGTTTTCTAAGATACATTATGAGCATGAAGAGTAATATTTCCAGGTTCGAATTTAATAGTAGATTTTGCATTTACAGAGAGAGAGAGAGAGAGAATACTATAAATAATTCTGTAGAGAAAACGGAATATAAATAAATCTCAAGACCCACCTCTCTCTCTCTCTCTCTCTCTCTCTCTCTCTCTCTCTCTCTCTCTCTCTCTGCATTATTAATTTTGAGCTGTAATTTAATTTACAAAAACAAAGTTAAGACACTTACAGAAAGCAATAACGTCCTCTCTCTCTCCCTACTACAGTAACTATTAATGATACCGGGTGACATACCGTTACAAATGCTACCGTTACCGCCAACAATAATAACAGTAGAAACCGAACAGAGATGAGGTTAAAATTCCCACATTCTAAAGAACCACAAAATATTCCTCCCTAAGAACCGTTTATTACCTATCACGTTTCTAATTATGGGTTCAACTGCCTAAAGCAGATTCACATCACCCGTGCATCTGATGTCTAGGCCAGTCCCTTAAGACGCTCCTGATTGGCTGTTGATAAGCCAGTCACAGGCCTGGAAACTCTCAGTCTCTCTCGAGAGTTCACTATGGCAGGATGTACGTTCCACCTCTCCTGAGGGATACTTTTCAAAGACGTATCCCTCAGGAAAGATGGAACATACATCCTACCTGTGTGAACTCTCGAGAGAGACTGAGGGTTTCCAGCCTTGTGATTAGCTTATCAACAGCCAATCAGGAGCGTCGTAAGAGATTGGCCTAGACATCAGATGCACGGTTGATGTGAATCTACTATAGTATTAGGTCACGTGCTCAGGCGATAAATGAATTAGGTTTTATTGTTTATTTTAGTTTTTATTAAATTTTTTTGGGGGGTTGATGTCTTCTGGCATAAAATAGTTGGTTTTTTTTTATAGTATATATATATATATATATATATGATATAATGGGATATATATATATGTAAATATATATAAATATATTATATATAAAATATATATATATATATATATATATATATATATATATATATATATATATATTATATATATATCATTTCAGTGCTTTAATAAATTACGAATTTTGAATACTTGTATTTATCAAGACATTTTATAACTCGAAAGAAAACCTTTGATGCATAATAATAATAATAATAATAATAAAAGTAATATTGATAATAATTGCATCAGATGAATGAGGAGTATCTACTACAGAGAGAGAGAGAGAGCGTTTGGAAAAACTATCAAACATTGTTCCAAAAGATAGCACAACAGTAACCCCATAACTCAGCCACGCTTCTGGAACGGCACAGAGAGAAAGAGAGAGAGAGAGAGAGAAAGGAGTGTTCTATAGGCCCCAGGGATGATATGGAAGCCTTCCACCAAAGCGAAAGGAGAAACGGAATAATAATAAAAATATATATACATATATATATATATATATATATATATATATATATATATATATATATATATATATATATATAAAAGAGTTTCGACACACATAGGGCGCTGTTTAAGTATTCAACTCACGGAATGCACGATCAATGGAGAGAGAGAGAGAGACTTCGTCGGCTTTTTCTCCAGTATTAATCCTCAACCGTCGTCTGTCTGTCGGCTTTCTTATGTAATATATATATATATATATATATATATATATATATATATATATATATATATATATATATATAAGTCCAATCAAATTTCCGTGATTTATATACATATATCGAGCGACAATGTCTTTTAATATCTAATTCGCTCTTACCTCGGTAATTAATATATTTCATATATGCTTAACCGAAGGGGAGTTTTCTTCTCGATAATAGACTTGCCTGGACCCGGGCGCGAACCCATGGAGCCTTTCAAATCCAGGAACGTCAGTGAAGCTTTGGTGTAGTAGGTAAAAGCTTCACTGACGTTTCCTGGATTTGAAAGGCTCCACGGGTTCGCGCCCAGGTCCAGGCAAGTCTATTATCGAGAAAAAAATTCCCCTTCGGTTAAGCATATATGAAAATATATTAATTCCGAGGTAAGAAAAGCGAATTAGATATTAAAGGACATTGTAGCTCGATATATATATATATATATATATATATATATATATATATATATATATATATATATATATATACACACACACGAGGAATTCATATCACTTATCAATAGACAAAATAAATTCACTTACGAAGGTTGATTCATACCAGTTTTTGAGAGAGAGAGAGAGAAAAAAAATTGTGGTTGGTATTGTAATATAAAACATATTAAATTGTCCATATTAAACTGTCATAATGTAAAAATACAGAGAGATAAATGGATAGATAGATAAATAGAGAGAGAGAGAGAGAGAGAGAAACTGTGGTTAGTATTGCAATATAAAACATATTTTAATTATTGTCATAATTAAAACTTTAAAACTAAAGAGAGAGAGAGAGAAAAAAAACCGGGGTTGGTATTGTATTATAAAACATTAAATTGTCATAATGAAAAATACAAAGAGAGAGAGAGAAAACTGTGGTTGGTATAGTAAAATAAAACATATTATATTGTCATAATGAGAGAGAGAGAGAGAGAGAGAGAGCTTGTGAGCTACCCCAACATAAAGGGAACTTTTTAAAATATACATACGTACCTATGAATACATACATGCATGTATACATAAACATACGTGTATGCCGTACAAATCGTACATTTCCACAATAGCATAACAATTAAACACCTTCGCTTCATCGACAACTTGACAAATGAAGAACGAATCCTCACTGATGGGACCCCATGCATAATCTAAAAGCATTTTTCTAGATGACCCGAAACGGAGGTCACTTAATGAAGGACCACGATGGGTTTTGGGGAGTTTTAGGTCAAGTTAATGGACTGACCTAATAGGTCACAGGATTTTCGGATGTCTTGTTGAAGGCATTTGAATGGGACGACTAGAAATGTCTGTCACGCGTTAATTATTGTGGCAGACAGCTAGGGCGTATGTAGGTGTTTGTACGCGCATGCGCGCATGTGTGTGACAGGTGTGTTCTCTCTCTCTCTCTCTCTCTCTCTGTCTTGCAGTTGAAGGCACAGAAACTTTGATTTTACTTAGGTACAAAAATTAAACATTAAATTGTAAGTTTACAGTTTGATGAACATTTTAAACAGAATTCTCTCTCTCTCTCTCTCTCTCTCTCTCTCGCTCTATATATATATATATATATATATATATATATATATATATATATATATATATATATATATATATATATATATATATATATATATATATATCTCCTCTCCATTCAAATGATTTTGTTATTACAGCAATATTTTGATACAAGGTTAAGCTTGAATATTGATAAATACTTTAAAACAAAAATATATCTGCCTATCTGTATTATATATATATATATATATATATATATATATATATATATATATATATTTATATATGTGTTACTGTATATCAAGCAAAAAAAGAAAAAAAATCTGACCGAACACAAAAGGTACAAAGTCAGGCGGCGCCAGAGAGATACACGGTATAAAAAAAACGATAACCATCAAATCTAATGTCTTGCGCCCAGAGAGAAAGTGACACATGTTTATGTGGCAACACTATGTGGCACTGCTGTTGCATAGGACACTAATCCTATCGGGAAAGAACTTGCTCTCTCTCTCTCTCTCTCTCTCTCTCTCTCTCTCTCTCTCTCTCTATATATATATATATATATATATATATATATATATATATATATATATATATATATATATATATATATATATATATATATATATATATATATAAGGAAATGAACACATGGGAACGCATTTAACATAATAAATAAAATTCTGACTCACAATGGATCGAACCACGGTCCTTCGAGTGAGAGCTCAGAGCATTAAAGTAATTCGGATGCAAAGGTCATATATATATATATATATATATATATATATATATATATAACTTTCAATCTGAGCTGTCCTTAAGTCAACTGCTACGTATATTGCAGTTATATACAAAGATACAGGAAACCTTTGATAAATAATAATGAAAAACAATCACTCACACACAGTCAGCGAGAAAACTAATGCTGTCTTTTGAAACTGTTCTTGATTGGGTGGGGTGGGGTAAGGGGAGGGGTGGCACACCCGCGGGTGGGTCTTGCGCCCCCATCCCTTGATCAATTACAGTAGAAGGAAATGGAAGGCAATATTTTTAATGGAGAACTGAGATGCGATAAAAAATAAAGATAATTAAATATAAAATAAATCGTCCTTGGATTGGCTGGCAGAAAGAAAAACTTTAAAACTTTTTTTTTTTATTGGCACTGATAGATATTTTTCTTGCGGTCGCTTTTGCCGATGTTAGAGAAGATGTTTGTTCGATGTTAGAATATCTGTGACGTAGAAATATATATATATATATATATATATATATATATATATATGTATATATATATATATATATATAAATATATTATATATATATATATATATATATATTATATATATATATATAAAATAATATATATATATATATATATATATACAGACAGAGAGAGAGAGAGAGAGTCGAGGTTGAATATTTTTATTTATTTTTATTTACCTTCATCACCGCTCCAAACTTCCTCCCTCATCATGGATATTCACGTCTTTCTTTTGACTCTCTACTTCTTCTTCTTGCTCTTCTTCTTCTTCTTCTTCTTCTTCTTCTTCTCAGGAATGCGAGACGACTCGACATTCTCGCTGTGTCTTTATACCTCGAGAATCTCAAAACTTTCTTTCCAGACATTTTGTATTTTCCGTCTTTGTCACGTCTTCCTGCCGTTCGTTTGCTGATAGGATTTGTTTAAGAGGGACAGGTTTATGAAGCCTGCTTCCAGTTTTCCAGCGCAGTGACAGTATTCATTTGACTCTCCTGGAAAAAAAGTGTTTGCCGCGTCTCTTCGGCTCCCAGCTAGACCTACTACTTGGTTATTATTATTATAATATTAATATTCTGAAGATGAAGAACCCTATTCATATGGAACAAGCCCACCAAAGGGTCCACTGACACGAAATTCAATCTTCCAAAGAATATGGTTCTCATCAGGAAGTAAAAGAAAGTAAAGGGAAATATAGAGAGAACAGATCTCACTAGTTAAAAATTAAAAACAAATTAATATATCAATAAATAGTTACAAATTTAGTATTTGAAGCAACCTGCTAACTGTGATTCCCATGGGAGTCTGTGAGCCCTGATACTGGTGATGCACTAGTAGACGGAATACTTCAGGTAATGAGATGGGATAGTCTCCTGTAGGGAGGCAGTGACGTCACGGCACTGTTGGGACTACTCAAGTTTTGCAGATTCGCCTCGGCCCCTGGCTTCTACATCAACTCTTTACGTCTTTTACTTGACCTCTATTTCCTCTTCTTTTCTTCAGTCATGCTGTCCAATCTCTCTTAATTTTACTGCTTCTTATGACGGACAAAGAAACCCACAAGATTATTGAGTATAACTTGTTTACTTGTAATTATTTACATAGTACTTTTGTTAACACTCGAGTACTGACAGGCCCTATCTGTAGCCCTCTCTCAAGAGATGTGTAGGTGGTCAGACTGGGTCAAGGCCCAGCACTCTTCTGGAACTTCTTCTTGCTGAACTGCCATTTATATGTGATGGCTGTCCTGGTTTCCATCAAGAAAGGACCAAAGCTATACTCTGTTTTTTTCCATCTGTCCATCTGCCTGTGGTGGTTGCGCATGGTAATACTGCGTCCCGGGCTTGAAATAGTTACGCTTTGTGTAAGTTTCAGATAAATAATAGGATATCTGGGTGTACATTTGCAACTGAAAAGTGTTTTAATAATTTACTGTATGCGAATTACATGTTTTAATAATTTACTGGATGCGAATTACACTGTTAATATTCTAAATAGGATATTATTTAAAAACCGGGAAGCAGTGTTACCATGCGCAAACACCATAGGCGGATGGACAGATGGAAAAAAAAAAAAAAAAAAAAAAAAAAAAAACACAAAAAAAAAAGAGTATAGGGCCTGAAAGTACTCGAGTGTTAATACTATGTAAATATTTACAAGTAAACAAGTTTATTTTCTCAATAATCTTGTGGGTTTCTTTTTCCATCTTCAGAAGAAAACTGAAAGAAGTTTTTTTGTTTCGTTCAACTGCTTGTCCCAGTTCCATTTTTAGATCCTTGAACTTCGAATTCATCTCTGTTATTCTCTGGATCTCTTTATCTTGCAGTTCACCCATTGCCCCTCCCTCTTCTCACTGTCTTCAGCAAATGTGTCTCGCTGTGGAGCTTCTCATTCCCAGAGGTCCTTTATTCCTCACACGGCTGGACTGAGGAATAGGCTCCCTGAAGACGCTGAGCTACAGGAACCTCAGAGGATCAAGCGAAGATGCAATGCATGAATACCCGACAACAATTCTCGGTGTATCTCAATTACTTGCATTTTTATTGATGTGTCTACTAACTCATTAATTAATTTATTTTTTAATGACTAATCTCCTCTTTCTATATTAACTATGACGTTCCGATACCTCTTTCAAAAACCATATTCTTTGGAAGCTTGAATTTCATGTCAGTGGTGCCTGTGGTGGGCTTGTTCCATATGAATAGGGTTGTTCATCCTCTGAATATTAATAATAATAATAATAATAATAACAACAACAACAACAATAATAATAATAATAGTAATAATAATAATAATAATAATAATAATAATATTAATAATAATAATAATAATAATATCGGGCTGACTACACATTCCCACCCCCTCTGCCCACTGTCTTAAGCACTGAATGGCCTGAAGTGCACCATTCAGCGCATTACAGCCTAAAATCTGACAGCTATCAAACTAGCAAATCGAGGAGTGAATGTCACGAGAAGGGTGGACAGAGGTGAATGTGAGTCAGGCGTAGAAATTGCCTGTAAAAATCCCAAGAGTTAAACTCTTTGAATCTGGGGCAGAGCAGGAGCTTACAAAAGAGGAAATGGAAGAGAGAGAGAGAGAGAGAGAGAGAGACAAAGGCATTCAGACGCCAAGGGAAACGACAGTAGTGCTTATAGCTGTTACACCCTCTCTCTGTCTCTCTCTGTCCCAGAATGCGTAATGTAAAAGAGCCTTCCTCTGCTCGAAGGCTGCAATTCTTTTTCCTCTCAGCGATTTAAATACGTGCAAGGTCAAACGCCCGATGCCCGCCCGTTGCCTGACTGGCAAAGTGTGAGATTTGGGGCGAGGAGGCTCCTTTTCTAAGCAAGACGAGTGGGACTAATTCCGTTGCGTGAAGAGGGAGATTTGAATGTCCATCGCTCAGAGACAGGAGGTGAAATATTTTTTGAATTCATTAACTATTTTTTTGATTTTATGAAATTTTAGGCTATAATGCCAAGCACTGGGGCACTTTCGGCCATTCAGTGCTTGAGACAGTGAGGAGAAGGCGTTGGAGTGGTTGGACAGCGTGGTAAAAAGACCCTAGAAAATAAATTTGTACAATATCTAAAGGTAGAAGTGGTTAAAGTAAGAAGATAGTTAGAGAGGATGAACAGCAAGACTGAAGAAATGAGGAGTAAACGGAGAAAAAGTAAAAGGCTTAAAAGGCAGGTGCAACAAGTGATCGGAGGTTGTCTGGAAATACTTTAGTAGCCCCCACAGTGCACTACTAGGCGCGGTGCCGTGACGTCACTACCTCCCTACAGGTGATTATCCCAGCTTCATTACCCGAAGTATTCGATGTCTATTAAATCACCAGTATCAGGGCCCACAGACTGCCAAAGGAAGCACAGTTCGTAGTTTACTTCGTGGAATCTGGAATGGAATGGAGGCAAAGTAATACATTTTTTTATATATTTTTTTTCGATTTATTAGTATATTAATTGATTTTTTTTCTTTTTGATAAGTTGTATCTCTTCTGTCTGTATTTCTCTTTACCTTCTCTTACTTCCTGACGAGCACCACATTCTTTGGAAGCTTGAATTGTAATATAATAATGATAACTAAGGAGTAGGTCTAGCTGGGAGCCGAAGAGCCTCTGCAAAAACCCTCTATTTTCCAGGAGAGTCAAATGCATACGTCACTGCGCTGGAAAACTGGAAGCAGGCTGTATGTATACCTGTCCCTCTCAAACAAATCCTATCAGCAGACGAATGGGGGAAATACGTGACAAAGACGGAAATACAAAATGTCTGTAGAGAAAAGTTTTGAGGTTCTCGAGAAATAGAGACAGAGGGAGAATGTCGAGTCGTCTGGCATTACTGAGACGACCGAGGAAGAAGAAGAAGGAGAAGAAGAAGAAGGAGAAGAAGAAGAGGAAGAAGAAGGAGAAGAAAAAGAAGAAAACTTACGGAGACTTCTTCTTACAAGAAGAAGAAGGAGAAGAAAAAGAAGACGAAGGAGAAGAAGAAGAAGGAGGAGAAGAAAAAGAAGACGAAGGAGAAGAAGAAGGAGAAGGAGAAGAAGAAGACGAAGAAGAAGAAGAAGGAGAAGAAGAGACGAAGAAGACGAAGAAGGAGAAGAAAAAGAAGAAAGAGGAGAAGAAGAAGAAGAAGAAAACTTACGGAGACTTCTTCTCACAAGAAGAAGAAGAAGAAGGATAAGAAGGAGAAGGAGAAGAAGAAGGATAAGACGAAGAAGGAGAAGAAGAAGGAGAAATGCCGTTATATTAAATAAAAAACATGACAGTATAGAGGTCACTATAACTGGTTCACTTAAGGTAGATTCTTGGATGATCCCTATGCCTACGAGACGTTAGTTTGGCAGCCAGTGATTGGCTGGGAGCTGCCTACCTCCCGGTACCAGCCAATCAGCGGCCACCAAACAAAAGTCTCGTAAGAATAAGGCTCATCCGAGAATCTACCTTAAGTGAATCAGTTATAACTTCCTTAACAAGTTTATACGGAATTAGTTCAATTAAAGTTAAAGAAAGCCAGATTCATTTAGATGTAGATAGGACGAAAATCATATGAATTTTATTATATACAGATGTTCCATCTAAAATCACAGACGAAAAGAATCACTTAGTTGTAAATAGGATATGAATCAGATGAAATCTATATAGCAATAAGTAACTAAACGCAAGAACATATTCAAAGAAATCACAGGATACTAACTCCGCAAACAGGATCTCAGCCTAAATTATTGTGCTTCCCTCGGGGATTCAATTATAACTTTTCCATCTGTTGTTTACTTTCAGCTAAAAAAAAAAAAAAAAAAAAAAAGTCATTGCAATTTGCAACCACAGAAACAAACTATACTCTGTTTTTTTTTTTTTTTTCATCTGTCCACCCGCCTGTCGTGTTTGCATATGGTAACACTGCGTCCCGCGTTTTAGATAGTCACGCTATGTGGAAGTTTTAGGTAAACAAAAGGATATCTGGGTGTACATTTGCAACTGAAAAGTGTTTTAATAATTTACTGTATGCAAACTGCACCGTTAATATTCGAAATAGGATATTGTTATTATTGTTGAATGTAAGCTAAATGTAACTATCTAAAGTCGGGGACGCAGTGTTACCATACGCAAACACCACAGGCGGGTGGACAGATGGAAAAAAAACGAGTATAGTCACTGCAATACGTGTGAATCTCTGACAAACAATGCAAGACATGCAAATGCACGTGAAGAGTGGAAGATACAGAAATAATGATACAGAAATAATAATTCAGATATCAGCCATTGGAAGATAGTGCAGGATTAAGAATTGCATGAACGTTGCAAGACAACGGAACCACCTTCACCTTACACAATCAAAAAGCTTCAATACTTTGCCCTGACACTTCCAACAACCCCTGTTGATGACCTGTGATCACCCTTCCTGTTGTAAGACTTCAAAAAAGGTTGTTGAGTGTTGTGGTAAATAGTGGTGTCTCTCTTGGACAGCATAGGATATTATAAGACGGTTAGCTAGGATGGTTCCCACTCATTGTTTGCACCTCAGGAGTGTTTCATGGGACAACTAGACCTACTTGAGCCTTCATAACTTCGTATCACAACCACATCACAACCCATAACGCGTCCTCGCTCGAGGCTTTTATAACTCTGCATCACAATCACAATCACAATCCACAAACCTTTGACAATTAGAATCACAGCAAAACATGTTATCTGTAACAATGGCGTGACATAATACAACTGTATTTTTTTGTATTATATATGTATATTTTGTGCATAACCTTTACACGACACATTTGCACATCCTGTAATTGATCTGTAACCTTGATGGGATTAAAAAAACACCTGTATGTCATCTGTAATACTGTATTAAAAGCAGAAGTAATTGCACTTTGCACATAGACATTGCAGAAAAAAATTTTACACATTTCATAATTCATCTGTAACCTTCACAAGACACAGTCAGTTTTTATTGTTACATTTATTTGAGGATGAAGATAATTTGATAAAAATGTTCTTAATAATGGGAAATTGCAGATGAAATCATTTGATTTTAGCTGTTGATATAATATATGATATCAAGTTTCTTGTTGAATGATAAAATGGTGATGAAAATCATCCTGATTTTTATCAATTAATTATAATATATAAAATTATTACGAAATATGTAAACAAGTTTCTTGTCGATGATAAAATGGTGATAAAAATCACCCTGAATTTTTATCAATAAATCATAAATTACATAAAATACAAAATTATGACGAAATATGAAACTCATTCTTGTCTTGAAATCCTAAGATAAAAACGAAGAAAAATATTTTTAAAATATTTTCGTTCAGTGAAAAAAAATAAAGAAATAAAAAAACATCAGCTGGCTTTTCCAATATCCACAAACATCATCTCAACATCCAGAAATGTTAACAATGTCAGTTCTAAGACCATCAACTTTAATGTTATATATAGTTGTTATATTTTAAAAGAATGTTAAGAAAAAAAAATAAAACAAAAACATTCCATCCAGTCCGCGTGACTTTGTTGTGAAATAAAATGTTTGAATGTTTATAAATGTATGTGTAAGTGTTTACATAATAAAAATATGGAATGTTAGTCCATATATATAAAAGACTAAAACTAAAGAGGTCAACCAGATTGCTTGCAGGAATGTGATCAGACTAGAGACGCTAAAGATGACGTATACAATAAAAGTAGAATTTGTATGGAAACCTTTTTCATTAGTTTGAATAAGGAATATTTAATTTAACATAATTACAATTATGCAGATTTCCAACATGAAACTAATATATTGTTCAATTTTGGTACTTTTTTTTTTTTTTTTTTTTTTTTTATTGCAACAGACGCCTCAGACCAAGGGGTAAGAGGGGTACTACTTCAGTAATATGATAAACAGTTTTCCTATAGCTTTTTATTCACGTAAACTAAATGCCCTCTGAAAGTAAATATACAGTAATAGGCAAGGAAGGGCTAGGTATCTTTAACTCACTAGTACATTTTAAGTTCATAATCTATGGCTATCCTGATAAAGTCCTTACTGAACATGAGTCCTTTACCGAGTTTCTCAAAGGCTTTAATCACAGTCCAAAAGGAACTCGGTGACAAATGATCATTCAGGTCTTTGGAGCCAAGATAAGATATCTACCTGGGAAAGCAATTATCATAGCTGACGCATTATCCCGCAATCCCGCACCATACTGCAAAGAACCATTAATTAGACTAAAAAATATAGAAACATCCGTGCCTATTGTTAAAACCGTATCTAAACAAGAAAATTCCTTAACCAAGAGATCGCGAGCATTGAATATCTGGGTCGGAGCGCAGAACTGTTACAAACTGAACAAAGCAAGTGTCAACAGCGATAAGCAAAACAATAAACACTTCGAAACGGAAACAGGGTCAGCGGCTAAGCAAAAACAATAAACACTTCGAGCAGAAACCCTAAAGCAAAAGTATATTTAAAGTATGTGTATCAGAATAATGTAATCAAATGTAATATTATATGTAGGTCGTGACGAGGAAAACCCGAAGAAACACAGCAGATGACTAACGACCAGGTAGTAGTAATAATCTCTATCATACCAATCGTCATAAACTGGTTGCATTCCGTCATCCAGGGTTCCCTACTATGTCACAGAAAGCCAAATCACTGTTTTACTGGCCTACAATGCTTACAGATATAAAAAGCACATAACTGATTGTAACACGTGTCATGAAAACAAGGGACACACTAAGACACCTGTCAGTTAAGGGCCTATTCTGTGCCAAATCAATCCTTGAAAGAATATACATAGAATTATTAACAGAATTACGAGTCTGACAGATGGGAATGAACACTTCTTAGTGTTAATAGTCCTTGACACGTTATATAGAATTAATAGCACTAAAACAAACACCGCAATTGAGTGCGTTAGGAATATTTATGAGTGCTAAATCAGTAAACATGGAATTCAACACATGATAATCTGACTCGGGTGGTGTAAATCAATAATCTCCTTAACTCGTGTGAATTCCTTTCCATTAAGAAAACCAATAATATATTTTATCACCCAGAGTCAATCGGTTTGGTAGAATAACGGATAATTAAATAGGAAGTGTCAATGTCTTACGAGTTACAACTTGTGATATTGGATCCGAACTAGATTATAGCGGTTCTCGCGGTTTTAAATACCTTTATCATTCATATCTTGATACCGCAAGTAGCCTTATACGGTACGCCGCTAGAACACTTTTCCACATATTCAAGCCAACCATTAATTTATCAAATATATATAAAAAAAATATATAAATAAATAAATATAAAAAAATAAAATAGATATGGATACAAGTGGAGTCAATATAATACACTCCGTAAGAAGTCGGAAGGGTTACAAATTATAATAAAAAAGGAATCACGACAAAATCAAATAAGCAAAACGTAACATAGGTTAATTAAATATCCAAATATATATGCGTAAAGATTTGAACTCAAACTTAACGCTTTAGTAATGACCAATAAGCTAAAAGTTCAACACATATCAAAACCTACTGACATATTGTCTGTCCCGGTGATTTATATTCGTAGTCAATGAAAAAAAAAAAATAATAATAATAATAAATAAATAAAATAATATGAAATAAAAGAGATTTTAAAGTCAGGAAGTCTAGAAGTAAAAATGTATATCTATGCGAATAATCTTATACAGGGCTAATAATATATATAGAATTTGTATGGAAACCTTTTTCATTAGTTTGAATAAGGAATATTTAATTTAACATAATTACAATTATGCAGATTTCCAACATGAAACTAATATATTGTTCAATTTTGGTACTGTTTTTTTTTCAGACATTCTTCTCATGCGGGTGGAGAATTAAAACAAAAAATATCATTTGAAAATACTAAAGTCGTATCTCTTACAGCAAGTAACGTAACTCTTAAGCTGGTGACGACGTCATCAGTTCTAGAAGTCTGTCGCGTTTGCCGTATCAGCATTGATTCCTTTAACCTCAAATATCTGCTTGCACAGGCTTCATCTCGCGCTTGCAAAGCAGATTGACTGGAGAAAGGAATGCTTAGCCCGAACTTCTCATGGGCAAGGCAGACGTGTCTATCCGTATGCACAATGCAACTTTAGTTAAGGAGTTGCAATCATTTTAAAATTAATAAACAAAATAAGCAAATAGAATTTCTATAACAACAAAATGAATTAATTTTTTCTGAACCTCATAGACATTTAGAAGTATCAAGATATGTATATGAAATATTTACTTGCAACATTAGCCTATTACAATTCAAGTAAAACATTCATGGGAAAATGTCACATTTTCTTGAAAAACCCAAAGTTTATTTAGAAATTAGTTACATAGTGGGTTTTTTCGTTGCATCTCCCACCTATTAATAAAGTTTTAAAAAATTAACCTCAGAGGATGCGCGCGAGAAAATTGAATATGAAACTTTTGTTAGGGCACATAGGATCAGATTTTATCACAACTTAATTTCAGTTAGCATAGAGAAATACAGAATCATGATTAATATTCTCTTTGACTCTTATGTTGCCTGGCAATCTTACAAATAGCTCCGTTTTCCACTTTTTCTTTGTCTAGTAATTTACTACAGTAATATCGAATTTTCTTTGGGATTCGTATTGATATCTGTTTATTTTTTATAATTATGGATATTTTTACAGTCATCATAGACCTGGATAGGTTCACTCATTGTTAATGCCATGGATAAAAAAGTTTGTACAGCTGACTCTTTTGAATTCCAAAATATCAGCGAATTCATGTGGGTTAAGTCTGGTCTAAATGGCTGCCTCCCCTCCCCTGTATTTGGATGTCGTCTGAATTTACTTTGCCCTTGTGACAAATATAATCTCACTTGCAGGCTGATTAATGGAACCTGGTTACAGTATCCTGCAGTACGAGAGTTTCACATCGCAACTTCAAAAAAAAAATCGTTCATCACTGCGGACGACGGCAGTCGAGTAACAACCGCCTACTATGTGAAAGGAATAAGCACCATCATGGACTTCTTCGACCGACACCGTATCTCGTCATTAATCTTGTTTTAATGCGGAACGCTCCGGCGGCTGTCGGAAATCGACTACAAAGGGGACATACTTCCGACAATTACGACCCGAAGGATATTCAACTCTACTTTGCTGGCGAAGGACTCATGCTGGGGATGATTTTATTCATCGCGAACGTAATCGTGTAGCTTAGGATGCAGAGAATAAGTATGAGCGCAAAATAGAACGTTGGACCCGCCCAGGCAAATTTTCCCCTTGTTTTAACCCTGTGAAATTGGCCTTTCATTTGGCTATAGGTGGTTGTCTGGAACTGTGTAATGGACGAAAAGTTGTTCGAACGCTAGTTAAATGTGTGGTAGTATAACCTCGGTCATGTATCCTATATATATAAAGTATCATGTATCATATATATAAATGATCATAAATAACAGAGTCGAAATATATCTTTGCGTGTACGCAATAGGAATCTATTATATAAATGATCATAAATAACAGAATCTAAATATATCTTTGCGTGTACGCAATAGGAATCTATTTAAAGTGCACATATATTAATCATAATTATATGAATCCCATCCTATACATATGTATAAACAAATCAGGTAGCCTATAATCAATCTGTTACCTTTTATCTTACCAATAACTGCAGTATATATGAGTCAGTAATATGGATTAATAAATCAGGTATATAAGTTAGCATAAAAATCAACGAATCAATCAGCATAAACATAATAATTTTATCAATTCAATATATGAAATTTTTATCAGTTAAAAATATGATTTTTATCATGTTAATCTTCATTCTATGCAATTATCAGAGTACATTAGTATTTTCTGTAGCATATGTATCTTAATGAGATGAAGTGAAAACTGTATCATTATATATCACGTGATCACTATTATTTACCAATATCATTGTTTTATATTTTATTACTTGAATCAATTCATGTACACCATGAATTTTTATTTACTTATATATATATATATTCACATAGTGTCTGTATCACACTCCTATAAGTCAAATGCAAGTCAAGTTTGAGTAATATTCAGTAGTTGGTTTTGGTAGCTGACCGAGCTAATGTAAGTGTTTACATAATAAAAATATGGAATGTTAGTCCATATATATAAAAGACTAAAACTAAAGAGGTCAACCAGATTGCTTGCAGGAATGTGATCAGACTAGAGACGCTAAAGATGACGTATACAATAAAAGTAGGCTAAGATAACATGCCGTCACCTGTAGTCATTCAATTGTTTATAAACGTTAGTCCAAGCTTCCTGCTTGAGACAAACACCGTGACCTATAATTCAAACGGCCTACGTGATCTGTAGTGTGTCTCATTTTGATTGTATGTATGTTCATATGTTCGAACTACTGTCTGTTCCTTTATGACTGGTAACCGAGATGGTAGTACAAGCAGAATAGAGTTAGCTATCGTCATTAGAAGACCTGTACCTCTTTACCTAAGCTTTATCATGTAGAGAGAATAGAATTAGCCATCATCATTGGCAGAAGCGATCAAGCTATCGTCATTAGAAGACTTGTACAATCCTACCTGATCTTCACCATGTAAAAACTTCAGAAGAATATATATATATTTTTATACTTCGTGTTTTCTACAAGAACCTCCTCACCGAATCATCATGAGTTTAACACATCGTCGTCATAAACAAGAAGATAATCCCGACTTCGTAAGTGATCTACAAACCGCAAGACACTCCATTGAAGATGGAAGTGCAATACCAACCGACTTAGCGTAAGATTATCGCAAGTCTAACATAACCAACCGACTTAGTGTAAGATTATCGCAAGTCTAACATTACCTCATAGGGCGCCTTATTATACAAGGCAACAGCCCTAAAATATGTATATACAGGACTTTTTTTTAGTTTAATTGTTATCAGAATAAAATGTATAGATGAATAAGTGTTTTTTTCAATGTGAATAGTGACCTATTCCACTCAGCCATGGATAAAACATATAGATGAATAAGAGGTGTTTTTAAAGTGAATAGTGACCTATTCCACTCAGCCATGGATAAAATGTATTGATGAATATGCAGTCCTTTTTTGCGAATAGTGACCTATTCCACTTAGCCATGGATAAAAGGTATGGATGAATAAGGGGTGTTTTTTTAAGTGAATAGTGACCAATTCCACTCAGCCATGGATAAAATGTATAGATGAATAAATGTTTTTTTAAGTGAATAGTGACCTATTCCACTCAACCATGGATGAAATGCATAGATGAATATGCAGTGTTTTTTTTTAAAGCGAATAGTGACCTATTCCACTCAGCCATGGATAAAATGTATAAATGAATAAGTGGTGTTATTTTCTCTTTCTCTCTCTCTCTCTCTGCAGTATAAAGTCTGAAGACTAAATATTTAATTGTGTGCGTGCGTGTGTAAGTGAGAGAGAGAGATACCTAAACCGCCAATATTCACTCCATAAAACTTAATACAATATGCATGCAAAGTAAATGGGAATGTTCAGCCATGTACTGAAACCTTGTGGTGTTACCACGAGAGAGAGAGAGAGAGAGAGAGAGAGAGAGAGAGAGAGAATCTGCCACCCGTGGGGCAGTAAGACGTTGGGCCTCGTAGCAGCTCTGCGACAAGAGTCTGACAGGTATGTCTAGTGTTGGCACTTGTGTATAATTACACACACACACACACATAGTGTATATATATATAATATATATATATATATATATATATATATATCACAGTACTTGTCAGAAATCGCTTTAGAAAATTTGATAAAACAAAAACAAAAATCTGCAAAATGATACAAGTACGAAATTAAAAGGCGTGTTATTTAAGAATATTATTCATTTAAAAAAATCTCAAATAAAATTTTTTAAAAATCAGACATTTTAAGACGACCAACTAATACCAGCTGAAGGTGTTATACTGAGTGTCTATAGATACAAAAAAAAAAAAAAAAAAATAGATGAGTGGTCTGTCTAAGACTCTATAGGTCATATGTGGGGACATAGGGTATAAAATTAGTTGTTGACCTCTGGTATGTTTTGTTTTATTTAAAAGATGCCCAGGATCAAGTGATAACAATTATTTAGTATTGGGTAATAATTGTTAGTTTTGTATATATATATATATATATATATATATATATATATATATATATATATATATATATATATATATATAGATATATTATCTATATATATATATATATATATATATATATATATATATATATTATATATATCTATATATATATATATATATATATATATATATATATATGCTTAAAAGATCACTGTAGATGCACGTGACTTCATAAATAAGCGAATACCACAGGAAAATAATAGTCAGAAATCCAAGCGCTTTCGTCTTTACTCAGACATCGTCAAGGAGTTAATAAAGGACAATTGGAGATAAAGGTCTCAGGTACAAAACAAGATCAAGAATACCAGATGGTTAATTGTCAAAAGGGTAAAAATTAAAAGAGATAATCCAGGATTATCGGATATCACACGGTCACAAACCTAACCGAAACTACAAAGTATCTTTACAATCCAAAACATGTAAAAACTGAATATATTAATTTTGTTGCTTTTATTTATCTACAACTTTTTTCATAATGAAAGCATCAAGTTTAAATAAACCAAGACTTAAATTTAGAACATTTCTATTTTTATTTGACTTGATGAAACAAGATTCAATGATATTCCTTTTAACTGTGCCATTACATGGGATTAAGGCTCTTGCTTGACTCCAGTTAATAGGATGGTCTAAATCTCTCATATGTACGAATAATGCATTCGATATTTGCCCAGTTCTCACAGAATATTGATGTTGCTTGAGACGTTGTGAAAGAGATTTTTACCGGTCTGTCCGTAATAGACTTTATCACACTTTTTGCAAGGAATTTCGTATATGCAGCCTGGAAGATCTTTGGAGGATAATTTTTATTATTAAACTCTTGACATTAATATTACTGAAAATAACATTTATGTTAAATAGCTTTAAAAATTCTAGGAATATCTTAACACCTTTCATCATAGGGTAATTTGAGAATGTTATGCTTACTAAATTCAAGTTTGTCATTAGTTGAATAAAATGTTTTTCTAGCTCTTTTCCATGCCACATCTATAAAAGTCCTTGGGTATTTAAGTTTCAATGCAATATCATAAATAGTTTTAATTTCAGCGTCAATAAACTGCGGGCTACAGACACGTAAAGCCCTTAAGAACATTCCAGAAAAAACAGAGAATTATACATTTTGATGTTGATTGGAGTAGTAATGAACAAAAGAGGCAATGTTAGTTGATTTTCGAAAGACTGAAAAGGTGAAATTTGTTTCTATCATTTCTACGGACAGTTACATCAAGAAAAATTCAAATATATATATATATATATATATATATATATATATATATATATATATATATATATATATATATATATATATATATATATATAATTTTCCTGTGGCCGGCCACCCCACCTGGCCCGACCCCCCTGAAAGTTTTTATGGGACCAATAGTTACTCCTTAAGTCTTACATATATAAAAGGGCAAAGCTTGAACCGACCTCCAGCGTACTCGGGACGTATGCAAGATTTTACAACCCCTGCGCATAAGTCGAAAACATTACATTCCTTACTTTTAAAAATCTACCTTCTAATACCTCCTTGTTTCACAGACAAAGATTAATATAATTACGCCATATTTTATTAGAATTCATTGTTCTGTATTGTTTAAAATGCACATCATTTATCTTTTTACATTTCGATTCCCATAAATCAATCATAAATATCTTACCCTAAAATTCCTGTATCTTTTAACTCGACGTGAAACATCTTTTTCAGACCTTTTTTTTATAGGCTCTTCCATTCCTACCCACCGTTACCACCACCACCACCAACAACAAAGAAGTCGCTTGCTACTCCCACTTCCATTCCCATAAATAAATCACAAATATCCTATTCTAAAATTCCCATATCTTCTAACTCAACGCAAAACACCTTTTTCAGACCTTTTCCATAGGCTCTTCCATTCCTACCCATCACCAACAACAACAGCAACAACAAAGTATAGCTTGCCACTCCCCGAGCAAGCGAAAATATTTTGTATCCATTGTGTATAAAGTTGCTAAGGCAACTAACTAATGGTAATACGCTGAAAGTCGCCTCTTCTTCTTTTTGTGGACAGAGCAATTACACCTCCCCAATTTCATGACTTATTCCTGACAGCTAGCTCACACACACACACACATACGCTCCTGCCCTTTCATCTTTTTTGTTTGTGGGTCAGAATTAAGATACCTTTGCTTGAATGTATGTAAATGGAGATGAACCATTATCAGTGTTGAATAAAATATAAACTTAGCGAAGTGCTCGTAGTCACATGCACCCTATAAGTGCGACTGAGGTGTGTGTGCATGCGTTCGTGTGTATATATACATATTCATACATATATATAAATGCAATGTACCACAATCACCTGAGCAATGGCAAAAAATATATTCTGGGGCTCTTGAATTAAATTTAACGCCAACACCAACTGACCCACCCAGGTACCTAGTGGGTTGGGAAGCTGGGTGAAAATTGCTGGCATGCAAAGTGCTTCGCCTGTCCAGATAAAGACCCAGGCACATAAATACTCAGGTTCCAACTTCTTTCATGACCTATGTGGGTCAGCTGGTAGCTTCCTTAAAACGGATAAAGGTCATATATTCGCTTCGCAAGCCAATATTTATATTCTTGCAAAAAACTTTTTTTTTTATTATTAAACTGGACCCAGTTATGTTTCTTACTAAAAGTGTTATTGGAATGAACCGACTTCTCAATTATTATAGCCCTGTGGTACAGCTGCACACACACACACATACACAAAAGGTACCAATGGAGGCCAGAGACGAGTGGAGATCTGGAGACGACAAACCACAAAAAAGACGTGATGGACATTCGTCACCCACTCAGCCACTCTACTACTGCATATACAAAGCAAACAGCCCATCTCAACGCATAACTAGGACATATCTTCAACACAACCCCTGCTGCCTTTCTTGCTCGCTTTACCTATTCTGTGATGCCCCCTTCTCTCTTCCTCTCTCGTCATACCATCATACACTACATTTGCTCCAAAATACCTGTTCGTTTTGAAGCAGTCCCGTTCGTCTAATCACTATCAACATTCACTGCTCCATTTCCCTGGGCCCCAATTAATGCTTGCCTCACATTTCATCACAATTTTCTACAACTGCAAACACTTGCAGACTATTGCTGGTTTCTGCCATATCTCTTCACTGTCCCACTCAGCAAACATCAACCACATATACTCATGTGTTTATATTCCATCATATATCAAGCTCCAACTAACCCAGTGCCATTAAATTCACCTACCTTGCACCAAAGGAGTGCAATGGACCCTTAAACCACATAGGTTTCTCTCTTGTTTTGTGGGACATCCTGTTCCTACACTGCTGTTATATCACCTATGACCTTTAGTATCTCATGCTTTCCAACCTTAGTCTCAAGAAGCAGGTCCCAAAAACTCCAACAAGCGAGATGAGGGGAGCACCGACGATGCTGTTGGCCCTGCTGGCAATGTTGACGATTCTAATGTCAAATGGACTGTATTACAAAGGGGTAAATCAAGATCTCAGAAGCATCTACTACCAGGAGAGAAACAACATATTCGACAGGAAGATGATGCCCTCACAATACATCAAGCATAACAAAACGGTGGATTATGTTTGTGAGTTTTAACAATTTTTTTTGGTTTCAGCCTGCTGCATGCCTGCATTTGTGGCCTTTTTCAGTCTACCACCAGCTTTTGTGCTGAGCTAGTGAGAAATTTCT
Organism: Macrobrachium nipponense; assembly: GCF_015104395.2. Taxonomy (NCBI): domain Eukaryota; kingdom Metazoa; phylum Arthropoda; class Malacostraca; order Decapoda; family Palaemonidae; genus Macrobrachium; species Macrobrachium nipponense. Next base: position 168,829,138 of record NC_087201.1, read on the forward strand.
AGTTTCATTGGTGCAATGTGGTCTATTTCTTTGTTGCAAGTATGGAGAACATTGACCATAGTACTTATCTGACGAAATTATAGTATATGGGCTACAGGATGCACTTAGAATTTAATTAAAATTATGAACCATTCTCCGCGCTTAATGAGTTTTTGACTGTACAGTCTGTAAAACTTTATGATACACTTTAAACTTGGACTTTCTTAAATTTAATGTCACAGTGATTTCCTTGTTATCCTAAACTAAGTATTCTAGACTTACTAAGTTTTCATTTTAAACATTTTCAGCTTCTTTTTCTTTCAATCTCAGCTTATGCTTTGAAAAATGTTGACTTACAATGACCTGTGTTTCTTATCTGACTTATATCACACAGAATTTGTTTCTAGTGTGTGAATCCACAGATTTTTTATCCTGTCCCTCCCTATTCAGTCTGTGTCCAAACCTCTGCCTACATTTTTCAGGTCAGTGTCGCAACCTCTGCCTGGCAATGGTTCAGTGCTTAGCCGCCTCATGGATTAGAATGGCCAGTGGCATGACCTCGAGTTGTCTCATTTCTGAAACCTACTTTAGCCATCTGGAACTGATAGAAGTAGACCCTGGCGTCTTTTCTGCCTTGACCTTCCACTGGTTCAGTAAGTCGAGGAAAACTGTCAATACTGGACTTCTGAATTCAACCAGTTTTTACGACGTGTGACATATATATATATATATATATATATATATATATATATATATATATATATATATATATATATATATATATAGTGTACCCGTCATAATTGCAGACCTGTTATATATATATATATATATATATATATATATATATATATATATATTCTATATATATATATATTATATATGTAACAGGTCTGCAATTATGACGGGTATATATATATAATATATATATATATATATATATATATATATATATATATAGTCTGCAATTATGACAGGTATATATATAAATATATATATATATATATATATATATATATATATATATATATATATATATATATATATATATATATATATATATATATATATATATACAGTGTACCTCAACCCCCGTTTTTGCGGACTCCAGATACACAGACTCACATATTCGCGGATTTCTCTCTGGAACATATACTCCCATTACTCGCGTAATATTAGGCTATTCGCAGTATTTTTCCATGAAAAATATGCACAAATTCCTGGGGATTTTTTTTATCAATTTCATCATCAAATCCACTTTTTGTGATAAAACTATTAACAAAAACTGGGTAGAAACATTTTTAGTGGGTTTTTCTTGAATTTTACCTAAAAAAATAGCAGGGTTCTAGCTAATTGGGAGGGGGGGGGGGGATCTGGTACCTAACCCCCGTGAATAACGGGGGAACACTGCAATGCCCAGTTAAACGTGAACTACTACCTACATTCACTTTCAGAATCTGATTACAAAAAGGGGCAGTACCAATACTACAAGGTTCATGAAGTACTCTACAACTTCTATCAGTCCCAGAATGCCTGCAGATCTGAAGGAGCACAGCTGGCTACTTCCGTCAACGACCTGAAGAAGGCGGACATGACAGTCCGCCTCTACCAGGGAGGTAAGTCACTCAAGTAGGTTCTGTTGCACCCGCCAGGCCACCTCTTTCTCTATTTACTCTAAGCAAAAGAACGTGTCATGCAGTCAAAAACAAGACGCTATTGCAAACTTGTGAAAATTTGTCTTTTGAGTTACGGTCATGCATTTGCCAAGATTAGAATGACACTAAAATTACTTCTCTCCAACAGGTGGAGCACAATATTGGATTGGGCTTTATCAGGAGGGATTTGCAACACCGGCAATGTGGCTCAGCCCCAGTGGTAGGTAAAAACAATTTAAGACATGGCACAATATCAGAACAGTAATTCACTATGTGTACTTGTACGTTACGTGGGGAACCCATATGGTTTTGTCATACAGTACATAGGAAATTTGCATTGTCTTTACACTCGTATTGTATACATAGAAAACTTGTAAGACTTACTCATATGGTACATAATATGTAGGAAACCTGTAGCTATGGTTTTCTGTAACGTATCTCAGCAAAACTAGAAAGATACAAACATCAAAACATAAAAACACTGATGGACAAATGCCACGAATCAAACTTCTAACTATTTCTTGTTTGATTTTCTCATTCAGGAAATACGTCAATTCAGATAGACTACGTGCAAGGAATCTCAAATTGCTACTCGTTGTATAAGGGAGCCACCTGGTTTTTCATGAATCAAATCTGTACCAACTTATATTACGCTGTGTGTGAGAGAAACTTCTAATTACCACAAGGGTAAGTCTCCCACCTCTCTCTCTATCTTTATACAGCAACAGAGACAAGGAAAGAGGATCAATGGACAATCCAGGATGGTGATTCAAATTCCTTGTTGATGTGGCTTCAATAAAAACGGATTCCAGCAGAGTCCTTTTGTGGTGATCTATTTTGACCCTGCAGATGACCGAGGAATCATCCCAGTTAATAGCATGGCCTGTCTTAAGCCAGGTATCCGCAATGCCATTATTCGTTGAGCCTCTTGATATGTCACATTTGTGCTGAGAGCATCTCGCCGCTAGATCTACGAATGCGTGTATATTATAGGATATTTATTCATTGTTATTTTTCCCAAAGGGCCACTTATTCTACCCTTCTTCTTTTTTCAGAAATAACTGTGGTGGAGCTGTTTCCATTAGGAACCATCTGTGATGCTGCTTTTACCTAGAACCTTTTTACCGAGAGCCAACTGTGGCACTGTTTTCCATCGAGGGTTGTCTGAGATACTGGTTTCTCAAGAACCAGCTGTGATGCTGAATATCATCCAGGGACCATCTGTGATGCTCTTTTATCAAAAACAGCTGTAATGCTGTATATATCATTAAGTAGTAATCTGTGGTGCTCAAAGATCAATAATACTTTCTTTGAAGTAACTGCATTTTGTGTGTGTTAAATAACCTGTTGTTTTTTTAATTCAAAACTGAATACACTGCTACACTTTCACAGTGAATACACTACTGTGTGATTTTATCTTGGGTCAGGTGTGTTTTCAATGTAGTAATCACTGCTTCAAAAGCGTGCGTGTGTGTGTGTGTGTGTGTTTTACCTGCTGGTAATACCAGGGTAGCTTCATCCCAAGAAAAAATGTATATAATCTCTGATACCAAGTTACTGTGATTTCAAGTTTTCACAGTCATAGCTCTCATGTGCATCATTACTAAGAAGCTTGTTACCTTTTTGCTTTCCTAAACAACTCGCCTAGAATCAGGTGTACCATATTTCCACAGAGATTTGCCACATAAAATAAATTGCAGTGTTTTAATTCAAAATCAAATATAATGATACATTTCCACAGGCACAGGTTGAATTCTAATATTTCCAACAACTGCACTGCTGTTTCGACCCCTATTTGAAACTCATGACTGGTTTTCACTGAGGAAACTTCAATGTTTCCTTTGTGAAAATGATTATTTTGGAATTTCAAATGTCCAGCTCCACAAAGGCTTATATAACAAATCACAGAGCTAAAGTTTTTGTATAGTATAGTTTTCCTAGGCATATGTTTGTGTGTTGACTTCATTCAGGTTGTATAAGCTTTGAGCTAATTTCTCAGTTGCTTAGTTTTTCAAGCTATCTGGTCAATATGAAGGACCTGACATAATCTTTGGTTGGTATGAAGACATTTTATGGTTTCTGGTTGATGTTCTACATATGAACCTGCGTTCATACTGGCATATAGGCCTAAGAGTTAGGATAATGATGTAGACTGTTGGCTTGGAATTCTGGTCACCTAAATCAAGGTTTGACTTTGTGTTTAGTTCAGACTGGCCTTATGTCATCACGGACCTTTGCCAAAGGCGTCATGTAACTGGTAAGACGTTTAAGGGAACTTTGAAGCCTGTTGTGGACCAGGGGATGTTTTTCTGTAATGAGAGTGATTACCACCACCAATAGTTTGTAAAAACAACATGAATATTAATGGCTACTAAGAACTATTTCATTACCTCTCGAACAGTCGGCAGAAACCATAATACAATCATAGATCTCATCATGTAACTTGTATTGTCTGAAACATAAAAATAAAATTAATATATACATTATTTTCTTCAATCCTAAGTTACATTTTATATAATATATATATATATATATATATAATATATGTATATATAGATATAATATATAATATGTATATATATATATAATATATTACGTACATAAACAATCAAACTTAAAACATTTGTTTTAGTATAAACAATTAATTAATTTTGTGTTACAGAATAAATTGTATAATAAATAATAAAATCGCCAAACCCCAAATGTTTTTTTTAATAAAAATCAGCAAACCTTTGTGTAGAGAGAGAGAGAGAGAGAGAGAGAGAGAGAGAGAGAGAGAGAGAGAGAGAGAGAGCCATTTTCTCTAATCCCACCGTTTTCTATATTTGACCCAGATGGTAAACTCTAACATTCATCTCACATTCTCGTCTTCACTGCCCACGATTTAATCGCTTTCAACAAATTAATATTTTCGTAATCGTAAACAACATTCAGCTCAGTTATTTAATGATGACGTGAAAGATGAACTAATAATCAATAAATAACGGTATTTAATTGTATATATTTATCGCGTGAGGATGAAATATTAACGTTAATATTGGGAAAACTTTTAAAGAAACTTACTACTCTGGTTTATTCGAAAGGATATATGATTTTTTTATGTTCTTGGTGAGGAGGAAGAGGAGGAGGTGGAGAAGATGAGGAGAAAATATATGGATAAAGACTGGATAACAGATGAAAGCAAAAAAAGTAGGACTGGGAAAAGAGAATGGACTGATAGCTCGGGGGGAGAGAACTTGAATATAGCCCTAACGGAGGCAGTAAAGAAGAATGTAGAGAACAGAGAAATCTTCATGTGTATATACTTTTATCCATACCCAGCTAGTCATTTAATCTCTATACACCAAAACCCATGATAGAGTCAGTCTGAACAAGATGATTCATTTCCGTAATGGCTGCCCGTGTCACACGCACACCTATTCACTACAGGGTCTTTTTGCTGTCTCAACAGCTGTTCCTTCCCACGTACCACACCCAAGTACCACGCCCAAATTGCCAACCGTTCTTCTTCTTTTTAATAGCAACATAAATTTACAACTGTTACGGGTTCTCATTGATAAGCTGAGGGTAATTAGCATCAGTTTATTAAACAAGTTACCAAAATAATATACAGCATTGAAGAGCCAACATGTGGAGTTCGGGGGAGAATTCGGGAGTCCCTCTGGTTGTAATGGGAAAAATATTCCTTTAATTATTAGTGATTTATTTAGGAATTGATTCATCATCCTCCTCTAATATCTTTACACTACTATTTTAAGAGTGATTGGAACTGTGAAATGTTTTAATTTTTGTTGTGAACGACGAGTGCGTGGCAGTGTAGCCAGTCCCTTGTTTTGTTTTTCTCTCACTCTGAGTATGGGAACGCTACCCTGAATCTTTCGTCTGCAATTTGGTAACACTAAAAGACCATAGGATCACGAATGCTTTCATGTGAGGAGGACGTCAACCGGTCCATCCTTCAATTTGGCTAGTTTACCAAATTATTAATACAAATGATTATCTATCTCTTATAAGGGATCGAATCAAGGAATCTAGTCCAGGGATCTAGTACAGGAGTTCTGAAGACTAGGTAAATTAACCAAGTCCAGGAGACTAGGCCTGGGAGGAATTGGCATGAGTAATGAGTGATAAAGAAACAAGCTGGGTACCAAGAATTTTCTTCAATACCCCTAAAATGGAAATCAGCACTTCAATTGCCTCCCAGTGGGAAGACATCGCCTGGCCTCATCAGTAATAAGACCCATACACACAAGGAATATCATGTAATAGCAGGTAGGACAGGCCTACCCTAATCCCCAGGCAGCGTAAAGGTCAATCTTCATACCCACCGTGTCAACTAGGACACAGTATCATTCTCCGACCCCTGTCTCCAGGCAAGAAGACTGACAACAGTGTATATGTATACTTAATACTAGTATCTTTTTCGCGTATCTTTATGTCATGGTGGGGGAAAATCCTTCCGTGACATGGTCACGTGACTCACCCAAACATAGACAAGATATCACTCACAAACTTAGACAGCGTAACAAACAATATTCGTATACTGATTACATACAAAATCTAGATCACAACATTCACATATTGTTACATCTCCCTTCTTTTACATTTTCTCAACAAAATTTGGAAGAACTTTTCTTCTACATAAATGGTCCCTGCAACATACATCTAATCCTACATACCTAATTGGCTCTCTAAATTTATCACAAATATTCCTGAAGATATTGAGGTTTTCTTACAACACGACCACTTCTGGTTCTTTGTGATTCTAAGTTATCAGCCTGAGGAAGTGTAAAAGATTTATTTGCAACATCATTTGTATTGACATCAGTTTCAATTTCCATATCGGAATCAATATAATTATCAGTTACTGTCTCTGATGTCTTTCTAAGAAATTTGCTATTTCTAAATATACTTTGCCTTCTACTTCTATTCTGTATATCCTGTTTGAAACCTCTTTTATTACCTTACCTTTCTTCCATTCCCTTTTTCCTGGAACTGGTTGTACACGGATGACATCACCTGGTTTTAATAAGACTAAATTCTTACATGATCTGTTATAATATTTAGCTTGCCTAATCAATTTCTTAGTTTGAACTTCTGGTACCCCATCAACAATCTTGGGTTTAAGTAAATTTTCTGTTGTAGGCAATTGACTTTTAGTTCCTCTACCAAAAAATCTTTGAGCAGGTGAAGAGTTAAATCCCTCAGTTGGAGTATTTCCCCATTCAAGAAGTGCTAATAAAGGATCATGGCCAACCTCCTTTGATTTTGTGAACTGGTAAGGGGATGATTTTACATGTTTAAATGACCATTTCTTTACAAAAGTTTGAAATTTACTTGATGTAAATTGTGAGCCACAGTCAATGTCTGGTATACCATAGCGTGAAAAATGACTCCTTACCTTGCTTACAACATTTGACGCTAACATATTTTCCAATGAATTTATCTCAAAATATGATGAATAATAATCTACCAAAATCAAATAGTTACAATTACCAACACTAAAAATATCCATTCTAATTTTAGACCAAGGCCTAGAAGGAAAATTATGTGAATTTAAGGATTCCTTGGTTTGTTTACTACCATACTTATTACACACCACACAAGAAGAAACATAATTCTTTATATCTGCACCAATGCCAGGCCAGAACAATATATCTCTACCATATCTAACAGTAGCTTCAATCCCATTGTGAGCATATTGAATTTGTTTCAGCATGTAAGACCTTAAACATGATGGGACAACAATGCAATTACCTCTAAAAATTATATCATTATCAACAGTGAGTTCATCCCTAAATTTAAAAAAAAGATCTTATGATTTCAGGAACCTCTTTACAATGAGTGGGCCAACCTTTTAGAATTGTTTCTTTTAATGTTTGCAATGCAACATCACTTATGGTCTTTTGTCTAATATCCTCAAGTCTTTCATGTGTCACAGCAACATGTTCTGTCATATTTACTTTACTAACCTCTTCAAATAATGCAATTACATCAGATTTATCAGCACCTGAAAATGTATTCGACAAGAAATCTCTACTCAATGTATCTGCTATATACATTTTACTACCTGGTTTATACTTAACACTCAAATTCAACTTCTGCAATTCAATTGCAATAACATGCTTTGTAACCTCTTAGGACATTTCAATAATGGTTTCTTAAAGATACTTTCCAAAGGTTTGTGATCAGTTTCTACAATAACATCTTTGCCATAAAGATATTGATCAAAATGCAACGCTGCAAAAACAATGGCTAACATCTCTTTTTTCTATTTGAGCATATCGCTGTTCTGTTTCAGTTACCGATTTAGAAGCATAGGCCACTGGGTGACCGTTTTGCATTAGGACAGCACCTAAGGGTGCGTTCACACGGTCGAACAACGTCCGACGGACAAACATTGTTACCAAATAACAATTGCTTACCAGAGTTTGCCTTGTGAGCAGAGTAAGAACAGTGATATACAACTTCAACTGGTACCACAGTTTGCCAGATCTACTTCCCTCGTTTCAACGCTTTTGACGTCATCCTGCTTCGCCTTTGATATGGCAACAATGTTTGTCCGTCGGGCATTGTTCGACCGTGTGAATGCACCTTAATCCTGACATTGAAGCATCACACCGTAAAGACACATTACAATTACTGTGAAAATATTTCAAGCAAGGAGCTTCAACAATTAGTTTCTTAATCTTGGAGAATGCTTCATCATGAGAAGAGTTCCACTGCCATTCAACATTTTTCTTTTCCAGATTTCTTAATGGCTGAGTTACTTCTGACAACCTTGGTAAAAACTTTGAAAGATAATTAACCATCCCTAGAAATCTTTTCAGTGATTTAACATCACTTGGCACTTTTAGTCAATTAATAGCTTCAATTTTCTTTGGATCTGGACGAACACCATCCTTTGTTAGCAAATGTCCAATGTACTTAACTTCAGTCACATGTAATTTCATCTTCTCTTGATTTAACTTGATGTTTTCTTGTCGGCATCTTTGCAGTACAGCTAATAGGTTCTTATCATGATTTTCCAAAGCTTCCTGATTAGTATCTCCTTTGCCATAAACTAGGATATCGCCTGCTATTACTTCTATGCCATCTAAATTATGTAAGGCATCATGCATTCGTCTCTGGTACTCCTCTGGTGCCGATGATATACAAAACGGCATTCTCTTCCATCTATACCTACCAAAAGGCGTATTAAATGTAGTCAAATAACTTGACTCTTTGTCAAGTTGCACTTGCCAAAATCCATTCTTTGCATCAAGTACTGAAAATATTTTAGCTTTGCCCAATTTCGGTTAAAATTTCCTCAGTTGTTAGAAGTGGATAATGGGGTCTCCTGATAGCTTTTGTTCAAAATCTGTAGGATCTAAACAAATCCTTAAATCTGAATTAGGCTTGTTACTAAAACCATGCTAGAAACCCAATTTGTAGTTCTGAGACCTTTCCAATAATGGTACCTTCCATACTACTTACTGCTGCTTCAATTTTCTCTTAAGGGCAAAAGGAACTTTTCTTGAAGCATGGATCACTGGTGACACTGTATGATCAATATTTATCTTACATGGAGGTCCTAATTCCCCCAAACCTTCGAATAACTCAGGAAAATCAGATATAATCTTGTTTTTATCTAACAATTTCGAAGAAACCTCATTTATTTTTTTGCTAAGCACTGGGGTTATCATTCACAAAGAAATTTTATCAATTTCAGTCTCTGTCCATCCTCATAACCTATTACAGAAGAAACATTTTCCTTCACTACATAAAAATTAAGTTATACTGCTTTCCTTTCCTTTCACACATTAGTTTTTAATTCCAATAGTCTTGATTGTTTTATTATTAAACACTTTCAGTTTGATGCTATCACCAGTATCTATATAACTTATCACTGCCAATCAAACGCTTCAATTCTTTACCACTCAAAACATTGCATGTAGCGCCGGAATCAATCTGAAAATTTATTTCTTGATGATTTACGGTCATGTTTACATACTGCTTTCTCTCACGAGACATAGAAATGTTTCCTATCGATTCATTTATTGTGCTAATTTTGCTGAAGGTCCACTATGGACTATCTTCATTTCCTCTTCACAAGTTTTCACTTTTTTCAGAGTTCCAATGAGTATTACACTGTTTAGCATAATGATTCTTTTTCTTACATTTGGCACACACTTGACCATATGCTGGACACATCCTAATTTTATGAGTCCTGCCACAATACCTGCAATCTTTTACTTCCTTGGCACGATTGGACTTTGGCTTAATTAGAGGATTTGTGTACTTATTTTTCTACTTCCACTCGACATTAACTTCCTCTTCTTCAGTATTGCTACTATACTCTGTTTTTTTTTGTTTTTTTTCATCTGTCCATCCGCCAGTGGTGTTTTTGTAAGGTAACACTGCGTCCCGGGCTTTAGATAGTTACGCTATTTGTAAGTTTTTAGGTAAATAAAAGGATATCTGGGTGTACATTTGCAACTGAAAGTGTTTAATAATTTACTGTATGCGAATTACACCGTTAATATGCGAAATAGGATATTATTTATAATCGTTGAAGTAAGCTGAATGTAACTATCTAAAGCCCGGGACGCAGTGTTACCATACAAAAACACCACAGGCGGATGGACAGATGAAGAAAAAACAGAGTATAGTCATTTGTTGCTCTTGCTGAATTCGCATTTCATAATTTTTCACAAAATTCACAGGCCTTTCTAAGGTCATTGGTTTCGTACATCTGCACATGATCCAGTAATTTCTCCCTAGCCTTATCATCATGTAAAGTGAGGATGAATTCATCCCTGATCATTTCTTCTTCATTATCATAATTGCAAGTTTTGCATAAAATTCTTAACTCGGTTATGAATTGGTCACAACTTTCATTAGATTCTTGTTTCCGCTTCAGAAATTTGTATCTTTCCATGATTATATCTGATCTGGGACTGCATTCTGCATCAAATTTCTTCAAAACTTTATCTATCTTATATTTATCTCCATCTTCATCCCAAGACAGTGTATTATATTTCTCAACCCCTAATTCTCCTATAACATACAAGAAGTGGCTACCCTTTGTCTGTCAGCTTCCTTGTCTAAGCCTATGGCAATTTCATAGTTAATAAAAGCTTCTTTAAATTTCTTCCATTTGAGGGCTACATTAGTACGTGCACTAAAGTCCATAGGACTCGGTGGAGTTAGCTGTATATTCATCTTTATGGTACAAAACTACCTTAATTGTGATAGAAGAAGAAAACTTATCCCTCTGGAGAAAATTTTGCACGTCGGCAAAACGGGCGTAGCCTACTATGAGATTCAGGGTCTCTGTAACACGGTTTTTTGGACTTTGCTCCTTGTCAAAGCATCGGATGTAGCTGAAAGTTGACATATGTATATTTTACAACCACACACAAATTTTTTCAGCATTATCAATAACCTAAACCCGATAGTTTTAAGTTTTATAGAGTAAAAATGATCTAGCCGACGCCATGGCCAATGATTACGAGCCAAGAGTTGAAAAACATTCATTACGTAAGCAAGGTAAACAAAACACCTTTTGACTAAATGTTGCCCCGCCCATCCACCACAAGACAGAAATGCCATCGGCTCTGAAACTCAAAGACTTTATGAATGGCGGAACGATACATAGAAGTGGGTGGGGTATCAGTGCTAGCGTAGTAATACTACTGTAGCAGTATTGCCGCAACAGTATAGGCAGTAATAAACATGAATTAAACGTTTTAGACCAACTGCTGGGATCCTTGAGGATCATTTATTGCACTTCTTACAAACTACTTGAGAAATTAGTTTTTATAGCCAGAAGGTTAAATTTTGTTTCTAATCCAACATGCCCATGGTAGCCTTCAGTGTTATCCTGAATTATAACGAGGCGAAAGTGGGTGGAGCCTCATGAAGTCACCATTCTGACGATAATTATTGGTGAAGGTTTAAAGCCAATATACGGTACCAGGCTATTTTTTTTCAGTAAATAGGTAGGTAGCCAATAAATAAAAATTGCTTGACATTGGATATAGCAGTTATCAAATCAAGCTTGTCTACTATGTTTTTGGTAATTACCAACTATTCCCTACATCTTGTCAATCTGATTGTGACCTATAAAGTAGACTGTAATAATTTCTTGGACACTTATTTTGGGAGTTAGACTAATAATCGAAGTGTTTTTGTATTTATTAACATATTTTGTTGGTTTGTTCATTATGACAATTATCAGTGGGGAGGTTCCAGAGTTCATAAAGATGTACTGCTTTGCTTGTATTTAAATTTGTATGTCATTGTTGCCAGAGGTTTAGCCTTCGTTGCGTATAGCCAATCATCCATCGAGAAAGAGGGAAGAAATGATGTCATAAGTTACGTAACGAGTGCGTTCGAAACCTTTTCTCTGAGTAAGTTGGCCCGTCTTAAAAAAGGTCACTTTTACATTATAAGTTACCAAATTTATTCAACCTACGTAGTGCAGAATACACTCAAAATTTATGTGTTGATATAATTTGTATTCTGAATAAGCGTTATATTTATGAAATGCATAGATAAAAAGTTATTGCGAAAAAAAACCGTGTTACAGAGGCCCTGAATCTCATAGTAGTACGTCAACAAACTGGTCCGTAACTTGTAACGACTCACTTACCCTCATTTCTTCCTTAATCAGCTTATATGTAGATAAGAACCACTCCTGACACCATGTTACGGGTTCTCATTGATAAGCTGAGGGTAATCAACATTGTTTATTACAAAAGTTACCAAAATAATATACAATGATGGTCGATGGTCATGGGTCGAGGCAATGCCTTTACAACGGCGCCTCTTAATCTTGAGTTATTTTTAGTTGAGCTCTTTTATTCTTTTTTCTCTTTTTTTTCCACATCATGTATATGGTTTCTTTTCTTATTTCATTATCACTTGTAAATAGAAATTTTCCAACTACGTAACTTTCATTCTCTTCATAAGGTTGCTGAAGTCCAATTGCTTTAACGCGTTCTTCTCTATAAGTACTAACAATATAAGAGGAAATGAAATATGTCTTCTACTGTAATATGACAAAAAGGACAACAGGTGCTCCCATTCTGATTGCCTTTTTGCTGTATTTAAATGTAGAGTTGGTTCTGGCTCTAAAGAGAAGTATCGAACCAATAGTATTGTCAAAAATGTCTTCATCTTTTATTTCTCTTTTCCCCATTTTATATATATTCACAGTCACTTTATTTTCCAAGTCCTTCTTTCCACTTCACTGTGTCCCAGATTCTGGCTTTGTCCTTTATTTCTGTTTTGAACATTCCTTCCAATTTTCTTAAATTGATTTTAATTTCATGCATGTACTTTTCCACTGTTTTCCACCTTTTTTTTTCTTTTCCTTTTCTTGCATATCTGTATTATTTTCTTTGGTAACTCTTTCCGTCCATTTATAGTATTATTTACATAGCTTAGCTTTCCACTCATAATTCTGCTTTTCATGGAAGATGCTCCTGTCTCCCCCCTTAATGTGGCTACTACTGTACTTGTACATGCTCCTAATATTTTTCTATAAAAAACCCATTCTCTATTCTTTGCAATTTTTCTATTTCTGTGTCTGTTAGATTAACTACATTGGTTCCATATAAAACTGGTGGTAGAGCTATATTTTTCCAGAATGTTTACCTATAAGAACTTTGTTACAGCTTTTTTCTATCACAGAATAGGTTAGGTTGGCTAACTTCTGAGCTTTATCCATCATTTCCTTTTTTTTGTAGCTTAAAAACAGATTTCTAGAATCGTTTACCTTTATTCCTAAATATGTTATATTCTCCCTCACTTTTATATTCTCAATCTCTTCTGGTTTTTCCTTCATACTGAAAATAATGATGCTGCTTTTTCTTTCTTTATTTATTTATTTCTAGCCCACTTTATCAAGTAAATTAGATATAGAATAAGTCTACTAAACCCCATGCACAATTTCTGTCTGGAAAAGCACTTGGCATAGATGGATTTCCAGTAGCATTTTTTTAGGAAAATTTGGAATATAAAAAAAGTAGAATTTTTAGATGTAATGAAGTACATATTAAAAACATGGTGATTGGTACTGATAAGAACAAGGGAGTACTGAAATGACTTTGGAAGGATGATAATTCACATTGCATTGAAAATTGAAGACCTATCACATTACTGAATGTTGATCACAAAATAGTGACAGAGATAATTGCAAATAGATTAAAAAGGTCACTTCCACTGTGCACATCACCTGAACAGTTCTGTAGAGTCCCAGGAAGATCGATAACAAATGCAAATACAACGGTGAGAGATATTATGATGTATTACATAAATGGGAAAGATATGCAAGCTGCTTTAATTAATTTAGACTGGGCAATTGCCTTTGACAGCGTAGATTTGGAGTTTTTGTTTAAAGTGTTGGAACGGTTTGGATTTAATTTGAAGTTCATTGGTCTAACGAAAATGCTATACACAAATGCAAAGTGTGGTATGTATTAATGGCAACTTAACTAAGCCCTTTTCCATCAAAAGATCAGTTAGACAGGGTTGTCCTTTGTCGATGATGGTGTTCATAATTGCGCAAGAGCCATTGTATATTGCTGAAACAAAGAGTTAGTAAATATTCTCCTGAAATGCTAAATGATCTACGAATTTCTGTTGGGTATGCAGACGATAGATCTATTGTAGTCTGTAGAGATGAAGTGATAGAAGACAGTTTTAAGGTCTTAAAAATGTGTGAGGATGCTACTGGGGTTCTTCTTAACTTGAATAAAACGAGTATATTTGGGTTAGGGCAATGGAAAAACAGAACCTTATGGTCAGTAAAAAATTTTGAACATACAAACCGATAACTGCAAACTTTTAGGTATAACTTATTTTAATGTTTTTTTTAAACAAGGGAGGAAAACTGGAACAAAATTAGAGAAAATTGGTCGGCCTTTCACATAATAGGTCAAAAAGCTCTGGTCATCAATATGAAGTTTTTATCAAAACATTTTGAGAAGCAGATAGAAAAATGTATTTTTCAAGTATTTATTGAAAAGTAATTACCTGCCAATTAGCAGGAAAACAAAAATGTTTGCCAAGATTAAAAAGGAAGGGAGGTGTGGAGTAATAAAAATTGGCTATAGAGTTAAGGCAATTCTTTTTTTGTACTTTTTTATAAGAGTTTTTCAAAAAAAGAGTTTGGGTATGAGCTAATGATGT
>NC_087201.1:168844447-168874447 GCF_015104395.2 Macrobrachium nipponense
ACATCATTAGCTCATACCCAAACTCTTTTTTTTTGAAAAACTCTTATAAAAAGTACAAAAAGAATTGCTTAACTCTATAGCCAATTTTGATTACTGCCACACCCTCCTTTTTAATCTTGGCAAACATGTTGTTTTCCTGCTAATTGGCAGGTAATTACTTTTCAATAAATACTTGAAAATACATTTTTCTATCTGCTTCTCAAATGTTTGATAAAAACTTCATATTGATGACCGGAGCTTTTTGAAATATAATTAACTTCCTATTATGTGAAAGGCCGACCAATTTTCTCTAATTTTGTTCCAGTTTTCCTCCCTTGTTTAAAAAAAACATTAAAATAAGTTTTACCTAAAAGTTTGCAGCTATCGGTTTGTATGTTCAAAATTTTGTACTGGCCATAAAGTTCTGTTTTTCCATTGCCCTAACCCAAATTTACTCGTTTTATTCAAGTTAAGAAGAACCCCAGTAGCATCCTCACACATTTTTAAGACCTTCAAACTGTCTTCTATCACTTCATCTCTACAGACTACAATAGATCTATCGTCTGCATACCCAACAGAAATTCTTTGATCATTTAGCATTTCAGGAGAATATTTACTAACTCTTTGTTTCAACAATATACAATGGCTCTCGCGTAATTATGAACACCATCATCGACAAAGGACAACCCTGTCTAACTGATCTTTTGATGGAAAAGGGCTTAGTTAAGTTGCCATTAATACATACCACACTTGCATTTGTGTATAGCATTTTTTTCATTAGACAATGAACTTCAAAATTAAATCCAAACCGTCCGTTCCAACACTTTAAACAAAAACTCCAAATCTACGCTGTCAAAGGCAATTGCCCAGTCTAAATTAATTAAAGCAGCTTGCATATCTTTCCCATTTATGTAATACATCATAATATCTCTCACCGTTGTATTTGCATTTGTTATCGATCTTCCTGGGACTCTACAGAACTGTTCAGGTGATGTGCACAGTGGAAGTGACCTTTTTAATCTATTTGCAATTATCTCTGTCACTATTTTGTGATCAACATTCAGTAATGTGATAGGTCTTCAATTTTCAATGCAATGTGAATTATCCTCCTTTCAAAGTCATTTCAGTACTCTCTTGTTCATATCAGTACCAATCACCATGTTTTTAAATATGTACTTCATTACATCTAAAAATTCTATTTTTGTTTTATTCCACATTTTCCTAAAAATGCTACTGGTAATCCATCTATGCCAGGTGCTTTTCCATTTTTCATCGATGATATAACCTCCCATACTTCGCTTTCATTGACCTCTGCTGTTAATAATTCATTATTCCCATTGCCTATCACAGAGTGAATCATATCTAAAACTCTCTTTTGAACCTGGGTATTATTTTCATATTTATTGTACAATTTCTCATAGCACTCTACTACACGTGTTTCCATTGCTTTATTATCTGTTATGTATATCTCCTCCTTTGTTTTTAAATTTGGTATCATTGCCACAGGAGTCTTTTCTTTTCCTGAAAGATAATGAGACATTTTTTCTTCTTGAATTCTTTCCTCCGTTCTTAAACTAACTTTTACCCTTCACATATTTCATCTTCTGTTGTTTTTATCCGTTCCTCTAATTCAGATATCTTTCCAAACTGACTGCCTGTAACATAATGATGATGATGATACAATTTCCTAAGATGTGCTTTCAGTACATTTAGTAACTCATACTTTTCCTGTGCTTCTTGCTTTGATGCTTGTACGAAAAAGCTCTTTGTACACTATTTTGTTTATGTCCACCAATCAGTTATATTGACATGAACATGGTTATCACTCTTCATCTTTGGATCATTCCACATCAGTTGAAAGTTCCCTTCAACAAGGTCACTCTCTAAAATCTTAGTTTAATTTCCAATATGCATGAGCCCTTTTCAGATTATCATCTATTTCAATACTAGTTTTTAAAATGTTGTGGTCAGACCAACTAATGGGAATGTTTAAAGTTTCAGTAACATTACACGCTAAATCTCTTACATAAATTCTATCAATTCTAGAGCCTTAATTCCTCTTTATATTCGTAAAGTCTACAAAATTGTATTTCAAACCCCATACATCATTTAACCTCCAATAAATCTTTATAGAAACCTGAGATATTTATTTATTTGTATTTTGAAGATTACTCCGAAAATTGCAAACCAAGATTCAAGATGTTTAGTTCAGTAAAAAAAAAAAAAAAAAAAAACAAAAAAAAAAAAAAAAAAAAAAAAAAAAAAAAAAAAAAAAAAAAAAAAAAAAAAACTGATTTCTTTATACCAGACGGACAAACCATTCAGTTTATAAAGATTTTGTTTCAGCAGTATCTAAGACTTCTAATTCAGAATAGTTGACAAATACTAAAGACAGAAATTGTGCATGGGGTTTAGTAAACTTATTCTATATCTATTTACTTAATAAATGTGGGCTAGAAATAAATAAAGAGAAAAGCAGCATCATTATTTTCAGTATGAAGGAAAAACCAGAAGAGATAGAGAATATAAAAGTGAGGGAGAATATAACATATTTAGGAATCAAGGTAAACGATTCTAGAAATCTGTTTAAGCTACAGAAAAAGGAAATGATGGATGAAACACAGAAGTTAGCCAACCTAACCTATTCCGTGATAGAAAAAAGCTGTAACAAAGTTCTTATAGGTAAAACATTCTGGAAAAATATAGCTCTACCACCAGTTTTATATGGAACCAATGTAGTTAATCTAACAGACACAGAAATAGAAAAATTGCAAAGAATATAGAATGGGGTTTATAGAAAAATATTAGGAGCATGTACAAGTACAGTAGTAGCCACATTGGACGGAAAGAGTTACTAAAGAAAATAATTACAGATATGCAAGAAAAGGAAAAAAGAAAATGGTGGAAAACAGTGGAAAAGTACATGCAAGAAATTAAAATCAACTTAAGAAAATTGGAAGGAATGTCCAAAACAGCAATAAAGGACAAAGCCAGAATCTGGGACACAGTGAAGTGGAAAGAAGACTTGGAAAATAAAGTGACTGTGAATATATATAAAATGTGGAAAAGAGAAATAAAAGATGAAGAAATTTATGACAATACTATTGGTTCGATACTTCTCTGTAGAGCCAGAACCAACTCTACATTTAAGCATAGCAAAAAGGCACCAGAATGGGAGCACCTGTTGTCCTTTTTGTCATATTACAGTAGAAGACATTTTTCATTTTTTCTCTTATATTGTTGTACTTATAGAGAAGAACGCGTTACAGCAATTAGACTTCAGCAACCTTATGAAAAGAATGAAAGTTAAGTAGTTGGAAAATTTCTATTTACAGGTGATAGTGAAATAAGAAAAGAAACCATATACATGATGTGGAAAAAAAGAGAAAAAAGAATAAAAAGAGCTCAACAACTAAAAAGAACTCAAGATTAAGAGGCGCCGTTGTAAAGGCATTGCCTCGACCCATAACCATCGACCTCATTGTATTTATATTATTTTGGTAACTTGTTTAATAAACTAATGTTGGTTACCCTCAGCTTATCAATGAGAACCCGTAACATGGTGTCAGGAGTGGTTCTTATCTACATATAAGCTTGATTAAGGAAGAAATGAGGGTAAGTGACGTCTTACAAGTTACGGACCAGTTTGTTGACGTACTAGGCTACGCCGTTTGCCGACGTGCAGAATTTTCCCCAGAGGGATAAGTTTTCTTCTTCTATCAGAATTAAGGTAGTTTTGTACCATGAAGATGAATATACAGCTAACTCCACCAAGTCCTATGGACTTTAGTGCAAGCACTAATGCAGCCCTCAAATGGAAGAAATTTAAAGAAGCTTTTATTAACTATGAAATAGCCATAGGCTTAGACAAGGAAGCTGACAGACGAAGGGTAGCAACATTCTTGCATGTTACAGGAGAATAAGGGGTTGAGTAATATAATACACTGTCTTGGGATGAAGATGGAGATAAATATAAGATAGGTAAAGTTTTGAAGAAATTTGATGCAGAATCCAGTCCCAGATCAAATATAATAATGGAAGGATACAAATTTCTCAAGCGGAAACGAGAATCTAATGAAAGTTGTGACCAATTCATAACCCAGTTGAGAATTTTATGCAAAACTTGCAATTATGATAATGAAGAAGAAATGATCAGGGACCAATTCATCCTCAATTTACATGATGATAAGGCTAGGGAGAAATTACTGGATCATGTGCAGATGGATACGAAACCAGTGACCTTAGAAAGGGCTGTGAATTTTGTGAAAAATTATGAAATGCGAATTCAGCAAAAGCAACAAATGACTATACTCTTTTTTTTTTTTTTTTCATCTGCCCATCCACCTGTGGTGTTTTTGTATGGTAACACTGCGTCCCGGGCTTTAGATAGTTGCATTCAGCTTACTTTCAACGATTATAATAATATCCTATTTCGCATATTAACGGTGTAATTCGCATACAGTAAATTATTAAAACATTTTTCAGTTGCAAATGTACACCCAGATATCCTTTTATTTACCTAAAACTTACAAATAGCGTAACTATCTAAAGCCCGGGACGCAGTGTTACCATACAAAAACACCACTGGCGGATGGACCGATGAAAAAAAAAAAAAAAAAAAAAAAACAGAGTAGCAATACTGAAGAAGAGGAATTTAATGTCGTGGGGAAGAAGAAAAATAAGTACACAAATCCTCAAATTGAGCCTAAGTCCAATCGTGCCAAGGAAATAAAAGATTGCAGGTATTGTGGCAGGACTCAGAAAATTAGGATGTGTCCAGCATATGGTCAAGTGTGTGCCAAATGTAAGAAAAAGAATCATTATGCTAAACAGTGTAATACTAATTGGAACTCTGAAAAAGTGAAAACTTGTGAGGAGAATGAAGATAGTGATAGAGACCTTCAGCAAATTAGCATAATAAATGAATCGATAGGAAACATTTCTATGCCTCATGAGAGAAAGCAGTATGTAAACATGACCGTAAATCATCAAGAAATAAATTTTTAGATTGATTCAGGCGCTACATGCAATGTTTTGAGTGTTAAAGAATTGAAGCGTTTGACTGGTAGTGATAAGTTAGATACTGGTGATATCATCAAACTGAAAGTGTTTAATAATAAAACAATCAAGACTATTGGAATTAAAACTCTAATGTGTGAAAGGAAAGGAAAGCAGTATAAACTTAATTTTTATGTAGTGAAGGAAAATGTTTCTTCGGGAATAGGTTATGAGGATGGACAGAGACTGAAATTGATCAAAATTCTTGTGAATGATAACCCCAGTGCTAACCAAGAAATAAATGAGGTTTCTTCGAAATTGTGAGATAAAAACAAGATTATATCTGATTTTCCTGAGTTATTCGAAGGTTTGGGGGAATTAGGATCTCCATGTAAGATAAATATTGATAATACAGTGTCACCAGTGATCCATGCTCCAAGAAAAGTTCCTTTTGCCCTTAAGAGAAAATTGAAGCAGAAGTTAAGTAGTACGGAAGGTACCATTATTGGAAAGGTCTCAGAACCTACAAATTGGATTTCTAGCATGGTTTTAGTAACAAAGCCTCATTCAGATTTAAGGATTTGTTTAGATCCTACAGATTTGAACAAAGCTATCAGGAGACCCCATTATCCACTTCTAACAACTGAGGAAATTTTACCGAAATTGGGCAAAGCTAAAATATTTTCAGTACTTGATGCAAAGAATGGATTTTGGCAAGTGCAACTTGACAAAGAGTCAAGTTATTTGACTACTATTTGACCTTTACATTTATACGCCTTTTGGTAGGTATAGATGGAAGAGAATGCCGTTTTGTATATCATCGGCACCAGAGGAGTACCAGAGACGAATGCATGATGCCTTACATAATTTAGATGGCATAGAAGTAATAGCAGGCGATATCCTAGTTTATGGCAAAGGAGATACTAATCAGGAAGCTTTGGAAAATCATGATAAGAACCTATTAGCTGTACTGCAAAGATGCCGACAAGAAAACATCAAGTTAAATCAAGAGAAGATGAAATTACATGTGACTGAAGTTAAGTACATTGGACATTTGCTAACAAAGGATGGTGTTCGTCCAGATCCAAAGAAAATTGAAGCTATTAATTGACTAAAAGTGCCAAGTGATGTTAAATCACTGAAAAGATTTCTAGGGATGGTTAATTATCTTTCAAAGTTTTTACCAAGGTTGTCAGAAGTAACTCAGCCATTAAGAAATCTGAAAAAGAAAAATGATGAATGGCAGTGGAACTCTTCTCATGATGAAGCATTCTCCAAGATTAAGAAACTAATTGTTGAAGCTCTTTGCTTGAAATATTTAGACAGTAATTGTAATGTGTCTTTACAGTGTGATGCTTCAATGTCAGGATTAGGTGCTGTCCTAATGGAAAACGGTCACCCAGTGGCCTATGCTTCTAAATCGTTAACTGAAACAGAACAGCGATATGCTCAAATAGAAAAAGAGATGTTAGCCATTGTTTTTGCAGAGTTGCATTTTGATCAATATCTCTATGGCAAAGATGTTATTGTAGAAACTGATCACAACCTTTGGAAAGTATTTTTAAGAAACCATTATTGAAATGTCCTAAGAGGTTACAAAGCATGTTATTGCAATTGCAGAAGTTTAATTTGAGTGTTAAGTATAAACCAGGTAGTAAAATGTATATAGTGTAAGGACAACGCTTATTCATAATTTTCTCTGTATATAATTCATCATTCGCGTTGTTCTTACTTCCCCCCGAGAGAGCATTCAGCGGGCTTTCCGCCAGTGTATAAAGCTTGTATAACCACATATTGTGTACTTTTATATTTTGTATTTTATGTCTCTCAAGAAACACAAATCGGGTCTCGCCGACCCACTTTTACTCTCTCGCGGGTCGGTGACCACATTTCCGTCCGCATGCTGTATATTTATATTTCCCTTGACTGTAATAAAAATCAGTACACTTCTACCTGCCTCTTTGTCCACCTCTCACAATAGCAGATACATTGAGTAGAGATTTCTTGTCGAATACATTTTCAGTTGCTGATAAATCTGATGTAATTGCATTATTTGAAGAGGTTAGTAAAGTAAATATGACAGAACATGTTGCTGTGACACATGAAAGATTTGAGGATATTAGACAAAAGACCATAAGTGATGTTGCATTGCAAACATTAAAAGAAACAATTTTTAAATTTAGGGATGAACTCACTGTTGATAATGATATAATTTTTAGAGGTAATTGCATTGTTGTCCCATCATGTTTAAGGTCTTACATTGCTGAAACAAATTCATTATGCTCACAATGGGATTGAAGCTACTGTTAGATATGGTAGAGATATATTGTTCTGGCCTGGCATTGGTGCAGATATAAAGAATTATGTTTCTTTTTGTATGGTGTGTAATAAGTATGGTAGTAAACAAACCAAGGAATCCTTAAATTCACATAATTTTCCTTCTAGGCCTTGGTCTAAAATTAGAATGGATATTTTTAGTGTTGGTAATTGTAACTATTTGATTATGGTAGATTATTATTCCTCATATTTTGTAAGCAAGGTAAGGAGTCATTTTTCACGCTATGGTTTACCAGATATTGTAGTAAGTGACAGTGGCTCACAATTTACATAAAGTGAATTTCAAACTTTTGTAAAGAAATGGTCATTTACACATGTAAAATCATCCCCTTACCACCACCAGTCAAATGGCAAAGCTGAAAATACAGTAAAAATAATGAAACAGTTCACAAAATCAAAGGAGGATGGCCATGATCCTTTATTAG
Source organism: Macrobrachium nipponense (assembly GCF_015104395.2). Lineage (NCBI taxonomy): Eukaryota > Metazoa > Arthropoda > Malacostraca > Decapoda > Palaemonidae > Macrobrachium > Macrobrachium nipponense. The sequence continues at coordinate 168,852,187 of NC_087201.1, forward strand.
CACTTCTTGAATGGAGAAATACTTCAACAGGGATTTAACTCTTCACCTGCTCATAGATTTTATGGTAGAGGAACTAAAAGTCAATTGCCTATAACAGAAAATTTACTTAAACCCAAGATTTTTGATGGGGTACCAGAAGTTCAAACTAAGAAATTGATTAGGCAAGCTAAACATTATAACAGATCATGTAAGAACTTAGTCTTATTAAAACCAGGTGATGTCATCCGTGTACAGCCAGTTCCAGAAAAAAAGGAATGGAAGAAAGGTAAGGCAATAAAAGAGGTTTCAAACGGGAAATACAAAATAGAAGTAGAAGGCAATTATTTTAGAAATCGCAAATTTCTGAAAAAGACCTCAGAGACAGTAATTGATAATTATATTGATTCCGATATTGAAATTGAAACTGATGTCAATACAAATGATGTTGCAAATAAATCTTTTACACTTCCTCAGGCTGATAACTTAGAATCACAAAGAACCAGAAGTGGTCGTGTTGTAAGAAAACCTCAATATCTTCAGGATTATTTGTGATAAATTTAAAGTGCCAATTAGGTTTGTAGGATTAGATGTTTGTTACAGGGACCATTTATGTAGAAGAAAAGTTCTTCCAAATTTTGTTGAGAAGATGTAAAAGAAGGGAGATGTAACAATATGTAAATATTGTGCTCTAGATTTTGTAAGTAATCAGTGTACGAATATTGTAAAGTACACTGTCTAAGTTTGTCAATGATATCTGTTGTTTATGTTTGGGTGAGTCACGTGACCGCAGGGACTTCCGAATTCTCCCCCGATATCCACATGTTGGCTCGTCAATGCTGTATATTATTTTGGTAACTTGTATAATAAACTAATGTTAATTACCCTCAGCTTATCAATGAGAACCCGTAACAGTTGTAAATTTATGATGCTATTAAAAAGAAGAAGAACGCTTGGCAATTTGGGTGTAATAGTGGGAAACGAACAGCTGTTGAGACAGCAAAAGACCCTGTAGTGAATAGGTATGTGTGTGACACGGGCAGCCATTATGGAAATGAATCATCCTGTTCACACTGAGTCTATCATGGGTTTTGGTGTATAGAAATTAAATGACTAGCTGGGTATGGATAAAGGTATAGGTTTTGGTGTATAATGATTAAATGACTTGCTGGGTATGGATAAAAGTATATACACATGAATATTTCTCTGCTCTCTACATTCTTCTGTAAGGACAACGCTTTTTCCCTATTTTCATTGTATCCAATCATCAAGTCGCGTTGTTCTTACTTCCATCCGATAGAGCATTCCACGGCCTTTCCGCCGATGTATAACACATGTAATTCCATTATTCATATGCCTTATTATCTTTAAATATATGACTGTAAGAAAACACAAATCTACTGTCTCAGAGTCATTTCTGCTCTCGGTGTGAGACTGTATTACTTATCCGTCCGCGCCTGTCTATGTCAACCCAGTTCGTCCGAAAATAATCATCAGTATCCCAGCTACCTATCTTAATCTCTGGTCCTCACAACTGGTGACCTCCCGGAGTTGGTGACACAGCGGTTTAGGCTCAGCCTTTAACGGACTAATTAAGGCCGCTCACCTTCAGAGAACCTTTAACAGACTCAATACGGCGCCACAGTTTAGGTCACTGAAAACTCCATTGCGAGGACGACACCAACGCCATTAATGGACTAATCACGGCACTGCATCCCAGCGTGTTTTGGCGTTTATTTTCGAGGACGGGTAGCCGGGTGCTGGTCAGCCAACACAAAATTCAGGCAGCGGTTCAGAAACATCCATCCGACGTCGCGGCCTCCTTTGCCTCACCTGTGGGACGCCAGATATCTTCTTGACCCGCCGAACCTGTGGGCCTCCTCGGTTCTTCCCCCGGCGCCATTGCCGCACCTGCAAGTCCCCAGACAACCTCCCGACGCTGCTCCTACACCCAGGGTCCTGCTTTACCCACCCGACGTCGCTGCCGCACATGTGGGTCTGCTCGGCCCCCCTGACATCGCTGCCTGTGGGCCTCCCATGCCTGCTGACGCCGCTGCTACACCCAGGGACCTGCTTTACCCACCCGACGTCGCTGCTCAGCCCCCTGACGTCGCTGCCTGTGGGCCTCTTCAAACCCTCGATGCTGCCGTTGCTCCTGGGGCTTGCTCGGCCTTCCTGACGTCGCTGCCACGCCTGTGGACCTGCTCACCCTTTCCGACGCCGTCGCCTGTAGTCCTCCTCGGCCCTCCGACACCGCTGCCACGTCTGTGGGCCTCCCCTGCCTGCCGACTCCGCTACCTGTGGGTTTCCTCGACCTGCTGACGCCGCTGCTCTCCTGTGGTTCCGCTCTGCCCGCGGGACACCGCTGCCGTGCTGGCGACTTCCTCAGCCCAACCTATGCCGCCGCTGCTGCACCTGGAGGTCACCACGGCCCGTCCCACAACACCACCACACACAATGCAGCTCTCTCGCAGTCTTGGTTGCCCCAGTACACATAGAACCCCCCCAGGCAACCGCCAGGGAAGGCCTCCTGTCAGTCAGCAAAACTGAAGGACTCTACACTCGATGACGCCCCACAACAAGTGTCACAAGGACAAGGGGTCGCCCCCTGCCTCCAAGATTGTCATCCAATAATTATTCCATAATCATTGTCTTGAGGGGGAGTATTTGTAAGGACAACGCCTTTTCCCTATTTTCATTGTATCCAATCATCAAGTCGCATTGTTCTCACTTCCATCCGATAGAGCGTTCCGCGGCCTTTCCGCTAATGTATAACATGTGTAATTCCATTAGTCATACGCCTTATTATCTTTAAATACATGACTGTAAGAAAACACAAATCTACTGTCTCTGAGTCGTTGTTTAAGATTAAGCTGGCTTTATGCCAGCACGGGCTCTTGCTCAAGAGCAGCCTGCAGGTCATTTGAATATTTTGCATGTGGAAAGGTGATTTTAAGGATATGAGGTGAGCCTTTATTTATGATTCTATGGGATATGCAGGTGAAATGGTATGATTTGCAAGTGAAAGGAAAGGTGAACAGGCAAGGTTACAAACCCCTTTAAACCCTAAGGTACCTATTAGTAGAAGATAAAGATCAACAGTAGCGAGTCCTGGTGAGTCAGAGATAGCCAGTAAGGAAATAGAAAAATTTATTGTCGTAGAAAAACGGGAAAAAAAAGCGCGTAAATCTATAGAGTTCAAGTCCCACATTTCATTATTTGATAATATAAAAAAAAGCACTGATAGTTACTGGTAGAGATCGATGAGAGAAAAACGAAATATTATCAGTTTTAGAAATAGCAAAATAAATGTAAGGAACAGCTTAAGCGGTAGTTTGAGTGACGGTTAAAAAATTCAGTTGTTAGACGTGAGGCGGCCGAAAAATGGAGGGGAAAGGAAGGATAATGAGTAGTAGAAAAAGATAATTACCCACTAAGCAGTAGAGCAATTAATGCGAGTGTCTTCTTCAATCAACATGGTACTCTGGTCCGAGGAGGAAATCTGGTAGAAGTATACTCTTTGATTTAGTATATTCAGAGTGTATTTTCTTTGCCAGCGAAGTTGAATTACTTTGTCTTGCATCTATCACAGTATCCTGTAGTAATTAAAAAAATTCTTGGGTGGTGAGAAGGACCTTGTTAGTGTATTTCTCATGCATCGCGAGCTTGAAAAACGCTGTGGGTAAATTATGGGTCTGACACTCCCCTTGTTTCATTGGCTTTTCCTCGGTCTGGGTTGTTGCTTCGCTGTATGTGGGTCCTTCTATCACCATTTCTTCGGTGATTTCGTCGGGAGATTCTTCGGTTTGAGTTCCTGCCTCAACATGTAAGGCAGGAATCGATGATGCAGGGGTTGAGGGAATAAACTTAGGGGTCGGGGGGATTGGAAAGGGTTTGGGAGGTTGGAGGGAAGGAAAGGATGAGGGGTTAGGGATGTAGTGACGGGGTTTGGGGCGTTGTTCAGGGGAAGGTTGAAGAGTTTGTAGTGGAGGTGGTAGATTTGTTCTTGGATCGATTCTTGGCTCGTTTGGTGGTCGTCTTGGGGGCGATGGCTGTCGTTCTCCAGGTCTTGCAGGCGGTGGGGGAATGCCCTTCATCCTCCAGATTTTCTCCAGTCTGACAGGGCATCCCTTAAACCATGCATGGTGTGACTGGTGGCAGTTTGGGCATCGGGCAACAGTGTGGCCCTTTGCTAAACTTGGCAAGGCAAATGTCAGTCTCATGCTTCTGGCTGCAAATAACGCAGACATGGTGGGCTGTGCACTCCCTCCTGTGATGCCCAAACCTCTGGCACTTGAAACACCTGAGAGGTTCGGGAATAAAGGCTTTGGTCTTATAGGTTCCAAGGATCCCAAGGCTGATGAAGTATGGGATTTCGCCCTTGAAGGTGGCTTCAACTTTTAAAGTTTGTTCCTCTGTTCCATCTTTGTTCTTCACAGTACAACGTGAAGCAGTCATAATTCCTGGTACTTCCAAAATTTGGTCCATAGTGACGTACTTAGGGACTTTGCAGCATTGCCTTCGATATCTTTGCAGCTGGGTCTAAAAGAAGACATGAGGGATCCGTCTTCAGGAGTTCTGCCAAGTGTTCATCTCTCGGGGTAATGATGAATTCCCCCTTCAGATTCGGTCGGGCTTGAAGTTACGCATTTGGATACTATTTCTCGAGTGCTAGAACGGCTGCATAAGATGTCTGGTCTTGCTGGGATATTGTCCTGAATTTGGGAAGTGCCTTAGACGTCGTGGTAGGTGGTGCAGAAGTCGAGGGGTTTGGAAGGTTGATGACACTCATAAGGGGTTTTCTCCTTTTCTTTTGGACTTTCTGAAAGCCTTAGTCATCGAGAGAGGGCGGGTCCACATGCTGGGGGCCAGGAGACATCGGACGCTTCTCTGCCATCGTCGTAAATCAGACAAAGTGAGCCGCACCTGTCTATGTCAACCCAGTCTGTCCATAAATAAATCATCAGTATCCCAGCTACTTTTCTTAATCTCTGGTCCTCACACTTCTTTACTGCCTCCGTTAGGCCTATATTCAAGTTCTCTCCCCCCCGAGCTATCAGTCCATTCTTTTTTCCCAGTCCTACTTTTTTTGCTTTCATCTGTGTACGATATGTCTTTGTAATGCACTGCCGGGCAATAACCTGCAACGTGTTTGCAAGTCAGTCTTGCTCTCTGGTCTTGTACAATAAAGTCCTCTCACCAAGACGTCGTCTCATTGCAAACCCAACATGGTGCAGTGAGTTTTTGAACCAAGTCATGCCCCTGATGCGTCGACCAGCCCAGGCCATGCCGAGGCGTGCCTCTCCTGCAATGCCAAGGGCCTTGTCACAGGCTGTGATGCAAGCACAGACGTTAATTGCAGACCAGCAACGCACCATCTGTGCCCTTCAAGATGCTCTTCCCGGTACTGGATCACGTGCCGGCAAAGTCCCTGTCTCTGCTGCCCCTGAGAAATGAAATGTTGTGATGTCCTCAGCAGAGTTTAGAGTCCTGGAGACGTTCGATGACTTGTTGGATCCACCTCAACAAGTTCCCGCCGCAGGATGTTGTCCTGCATATTAGACTCAACTGTGTGCCAGCGCTGCAATGTACACTGGACGCTCGGTACTCTGATCCCAAATGGAACGCCCTTACTGCAGACGCGGCTCTGGATGCCATCGGGAACATTGTGTTACGGTCATCGAATCAGGCAGTGCAATGGTCCGAATTTTTTGCCCTCGCACAAGGGCGCGAAGAGTCTGTTAGTGATTATTTCTCAAGGTGTGCTCAAAAGACCACCGACTGATTTTCAGTGTCCCAAATGCGGGGAGTGCTTGGCCAAATATATGCTGTTACGGAAAATAATGGTAGGTCTCAGTGACCCTGTGTTAAAAAGGCATGTATTTTAGGCATGTGATACATTTAAAAGCGTAGATGCCCTTCAGGCTTTGTGTTGTACCTTTGAAGCTGCACGCCTGGACGTTGAAAGCGTCCCACGTGTCGCTATTGGTGCGAGTGAGTTGGCTGGTGCCTCAAGTGATGACGTCACTGGCACCGATGACATCACTGGCACTGATGATGTAGAGCCAGACATCGCGGTGTTGCGCGGTAACTCAAGTGCAAAGCATTGCGGGGGACGTCATTCGCCTGGTCGAGCATCGTGCCCAGCAAAAGGTATGACATGCCACAGGTGCCAAAAGGTAGGGCCTTCATAATCTGCTGCAGAAGTACGAAGAAAGCGCCGCTCGCCTCGAGTTTGGTCGATTGTCGCCGACACACACCTCTCACCCCACCCCACAATCAAGGCTTGTGTTTCCCATGGAAGCGGAAGGTCGGTGTCCACGCTCGCCGTAGCAGACACAGGAGCACAGATCTGCGTTGCCGGGCCCACGATTCTTTCAAGCCTGCACATAAAACCTCTGGAGTTTGCACCTCGAAACAGGTCTAGGGGGACGTTGCTAATCTCCCGAGTGAGATGCCTCGGATCAACAGCATATACCATTGAAATAGGTGGGCGACGCACGAAGCAGGAGGTCTACTTCGTGCCAACGGCCAAGAACTTCTATTTATCTCTGAATGCTTGTAAGGAGCTGGGAATAGTACCGCCTGGTTTCCCTCACCCTTCCCCTCTCATTGCATGCTGACATTAGTAGCGAGGCAGTCTCTCAGCCCAACCCCCCTCAGACAATGAAGCCAGCCACCATACCTATCCCACCCGTGGAAAAGAACATACCAAGACTGGAGGAATGGTTATTACGTCACGTCTCATCCACGACCTTCAACACAACCAGGGAACCCCTACCCTTGATGACAGGCAAGCAGCACCACATACATTTATTGCCTGATGCCATGCCTTATGCCTGTCACACGCTGGCAGCAATCCCTAAGCATTGAGAAGAGGAGGTCATGGCCCAGCTTGACGAAGACGTTCGGAAGGGCGTGATAGAGCCAGTCCCGGCAGGGGATGCAACGGAGTGGTGTGCAAGGATGGTTGTGGTAGCCAAGAAAACGGGCCAACCTTGCCTCACTGTAGACTTCCAGCGCCTCAATGCCCACTGTCTCCGTGAGACTCATCATACACCGGCACCCTTCGACATGTTCTCAAGCATCCCCATTCACACGTACAAGACTACAGCGGACGTCCATTGGGGGTTTCACCAAGTGGAACTGGACGAGGATAGCCGCCCACTCACGACCTTCATCACCCCATGGGGGCGGTATTGTTATTGTAGGACACCCATATGTCACTGTTTGGCTTCCGACGCCTACACGAAAAGATTCGATGACGCCCTGCAAGACATCACCAGAAAGCATAAATGCATCGACGACACCTTGCTATACGATCACATCATCGTAGAGGCGTTTTGGCACGTATATGAATTCCTGTCAACGTGTGCCTCTGCAGGTATTACACTCAAGCCTAAGAAGTTCAAATTCTGCAAGAGAGAGGTTACCTTCGTCGGGTACCACTTGGGATGGGAGTCATATAAACCTGCAGACGAACGACTAGACGCCATTCGTAACTTCCAGATGCCAGAGAAGCCCTCCATCACTGATATTAGTTCATGGTTCGGATTCGTGAATCAGTTAGCCCCCTTCCTTGCAACAGCGCCCATCATGGAGCCTTTTAGGGACCTCCTCAGAAAGCCAACGGGGAAAAACGTCTACTGGGATAGCCAGCTACGTAGCAAACTCCAGCAGGCACGGGAGGTCATCTGTCAATTAGCCAAGGACGGCTTGGCATATTACGACAAGACGCGCCTTATGATAATCATGATGGATTGGAGCAAGGAAGGCATTGGTTTCGTCGTCCTCCAGCAGTATTGCGCTTGACAGTCAGTTGACAGCCCCTTTTGTTGCAAGGGCGGCTGGCGTCTTGCCCTATGTGGCAGTCAACACCTCACCCCTTCTGAAGCAGGGTATGCCCCCGTAGAAGGTGAAGCCCTTCCAGTCACCTTGTGCTTGCGGAAGGCCAGGTTGTTCCTACCGAGGTGCCCAAATCTCACCAGCATCACGGACCACCGTTCACTTGTCAAGCTGCTGGGTGATAGGGCTCTTAAAGACGTCATCAACCCAAGATTGTTCAGCTTGAAGGAGAAGACACTCCAGTTCAAGTTTCACATCAAATACCTGCCCGGAAAAAGGAACACTGCCACGGACTTTCTCTCAAGGTACCCGACCATGCGAGCACTCCACGTAGCTTCTGACGTGGATTTGGAGGACGACATTAAAGTGGCAGTGGCATGTGCAACTGTTGCTGCCTTGGAACCGGACATCATCGTGTTGGATGAAGACTGCGTCAGGAGTGCCGCATCTAACGACCCAGTGTATCAGCTCTTGCTTGCTAGGATCGCAGCAGGCGATTGGCCCCAACAGAAGTCACAAGAAATCTCCTGCCTTCGTCCCTTTTTCGGTGTTCGGGATAGGCAGGCCATCAACCAGGATCTGGTGACATACTCGGTGGACCAAGGATGCATACGTTTGGTTATCCCCGAAGATTTACGCCGTCAGGTAGCCGGTAACCTACTCGCAGGACACCAAGGCCTCGACTCTATGCTTAGGAGGGTCAGGCAGTCAGTCTACAGGCCGGGAATAGAAGGAGACCTTCAGCATCACCGTGCCCAATGCACCTCATGTGATGAACACGCCCCTTCACTGCCTCCTGAAGAAATGATACACACGCCGCCAGCAGAATACCCCTTCCAGCAAGTCGTCGCAGATATGTTCCAAATAGATGGCAAAGTACACATGGTATACGCAGACAGACTAACTGGTTGGTTAGAAGTAGCTCACTTCCCCTATGGTGCCACGTCCAACAAAATAAGCAATCACCTTCGATCCTATTTTTCACGTTGGGGAGCCCCAGAGCAAATATCGACTGACGGAGGTACGAACTTGGCCAGCGAGGAGATGGTTGCCGTCTTCAGGAGATGGGGAGTCAAGATCCATCTGTCATCAGCCCAGTATCCCCAGTTCAACGGCAGGGCAGAAGCAGCTGTCAAATCGGCAAAGAGGCTACTCCGAGAAACACGTCAAAAGGTGGAGCCCTTGAGTCAGACAAGACGGCCCTGGCGATACTTCAGTATCTCAACACGCCTCTGAGGGAGATGAACAAGTCGCCATCTCAGCTTGCAACGGGTCGCCAGCTGCGTGACTAGGTACCGACGGCTAGAAGACACCTGTTAGTAGACAGGTATTAGAGACGGACAATACGTCAAAGGGAACTACAAGTGGCAAAATCACAGGAAGCTATGCGCACCCTTGACACCACCAGGAGAATGCCGCCCATCAAACTAGTTACCCATGTACGCATACAAAACCAGGCTACTAAGCAGTGGGACAGAACGGGCGTGGTATCGGAAACTAAGCCCCATCGTCAGTACACAGTCAAGCTCAACGGGAGCGGCAGACTCTCAAAAAGGAACAGACGACACTTGAGAGTCATCGCTCCGTCCCCCAGCGCCCCTGCATCTCAGCACAACACCTCCGCGAGCCCTACGCCCATAGAACCAGTAACGCATTCCATGCAGGACCCCGGCGTCGTTGGTAGGCCCAAAAGGGGTGCCGGTGGACCCAAGTGGCTCCAAGACTTCATATAATGCTGATATTATTTGTTGTTTGCTCATATGATATGCAATTGCACAATTGTATCAAGAATTTATTAATTTTATTCTGTGTATGTGTATTACGTGCATTTGAGTGCCACTAAGCAACGCACTCAGTGTATGTAACTGCATGTTTTTGTACTGAAAAGTTAGTTAAAAACATTTTTCTCTTCGTAGCTCATTTCCATGTTCATAGTGACACTGTCCACTTTAATTTTTGTTATGTATAAGTATAATCTTGAGGGGGGGATGTACGATATGTCTTTGTAATGCACTGCCGGGCAATAACCCGCAACGTGTTTGCGAGTCAGTCGGCTCTCTGGTCTCGTACAATAAATTCCTCTCACCAAGACATCGTCTCATTGCACACCCAACAATCTGTTATCCAGTCCTTATCCATATACCTTCTCTTCTTCCTCTTCTTCTTCTCCTCCACTTCCTCCTCACCAAGAACATAAAAAAATCATATATCCTTACGAATAAACCAGAGTAGTAAGTTTCTTTAAAAGTTTTATCAATATTAACGTTAATATTTCATCCTCACGCGATAAATATATACAATTAAATACCGTTATTTATTAGATTATTAATTCATCTTTTACGTCATCATTAAATAGCTGAGCTGAATGTTGTTTACGATTACGAAAATATTAATTTGTTGAAAGCGATTAAATCATGGGCAGTGAAGACGAGAATGTGAGATGAATGTTAGAGTTTACCATTTGCGTCAAATATAGAAAACGATAGGATTAGAGATTAGAGAAAATGGCTCTCTCTCTCTCTCTCTCTCTCTCTCTCTCTCTCTCATCTCTCTCTCTCTCTCTCTCTCTCTCTCGTCTCTCTCGCTCTCTTCTCTCTCTCTCTCTCTCTCTCTCATCTCTATTCTCCCTTCTCCTCTCTCTACTCTCTCTCCTTCTCTCTCTCTTTCTCTATATTATATATATACTATATATATATATATATATATATATATAATATATATATATATATATATTAATATATATACAAAGGTTTTGCTTATTTTATTAAAAAAAATATTTGGGGCGATTTTATTATATAATTTACATATCATTCGAGCTACAAATGTCCTTTAATATCTAAATTCGCTCTACTTCGGAATTGATATGTTTTCAATTTTTCATATACGTATGTACCGAAGGTACACTCTGCAAGGAATGTTAAGATACAGTTTTTTTAAATCTTCGGACATTTAGTGTTCAATAATGCCACACCTGGCAACTCTAGAAAGGGGGCGGAGCTTTAAAATCATAGCGTTTGTTGCTTTCTAGATTTCCATTAACTTTACACCATAAAGATTCTGTAGAGGTCCTTTAATAATTTATACTTGAATGTAGAAACAGGCTCTATATTATTCGTTAATGTTGATTTGGTAACTTCAGTTCAGGGCAGAATATCGATCATCCTTTTTTAAAACCTACTGTGAAACCTTATTTATAAGTAATGTTTGACACTAAACTGACGTAACATTCATGCGTAATTGTAGACGGATCTTAAACAATGAGAGAAAGTGTTTTAAAATTTGGGCAGCACTTGTGGAAATCGTGAGGAACAATACAGTAAAGAATGAAATATTATGACGATAGAGAGAGGGCGCGCAAGCATACGCCTATCGATAGAGATACTTAATTCATTAATTTACTCTGAGAGATTAAGTGCAATATTTCAAATTTTCAAAAGTGAAGAGAGAGAGAGAGAGGGATGAGAGAGATGAGAGAGAGAGAGAGAGAGGAGAAGAGAGGAGAGCACAGAGTATCTATAGAGATACTTAATTCATTATATTTACTTTGAAAGATTGAGTGATAATATTTTTTCAAATGTTTTAAGAGAGAGAGAGAGAGAGAGAGAACAAAATCTGCTTACGTGAAAGCTTAGGCCTATTTATAACTACTTAATTTCATTATATTTTCTTTGGGAGACTGAGTGGTAATATATATATTTTTAAAGTATGTTTTAGAAGTGAAGAGAGAGAGAGAGAGAGAGAGAGAGAGAGAGAGAGAGAGAGAGAGAGAGAGAGAGAGAGAGAGAGAGAGAGAGAGAGATTATAGTATTGGTGACGGACTTGTGACGGGGGAAAGGCAGAAGAAAGAGCGGTGAGTCGGTGCACAGATACCTGGGAAACGGGGTGATATGACTGCCAAGATCGTGCTGCACTGTGCTAGATAAAATTTGAAGGATCTTAATATTCAAGTTAATTCTCTAAGAAATTCATACCCTAATCTTGATTTCATTCGACAGTTGCCATAACATTCAAAGATTGTAAAAAGACGTGGAAAATTTTAGACACAAGCTGCGGTCATTCTTGCTCTCTTGATATAATATGTACTTTTGAAAATCTGGTTTCATCTGCAAATCATTCCCGAAAAAAGCTGTGTTAAGTAAAAAAAAGTTATTACCACAAATAACTCAATATGTATTGCACAGGCAATTAAAGTCTTATATCGTGCAAATGATGCTGATGTGTTGGGAGATCTTTCAGCCTCGCAGCAAAGAAATGCATTTACGAACTGCCTTGTAATGGGAGCATATAGCCAGAAAATCTTTGAGCTGACATGCTACTTTAACCTTGATAAAGATTTATGTTTAAAAACGGTTGCTTTGTAAACAGCAACTAGCATTCGATCCCTGTCAACGTCAAAGTAATCAAAGTGTGAAATCCGTTACGTAAGCCAGTATCCAGTGACTTGCGCTTTCCCGCTCGAAGTTCTAGGGCTCCTCCACATCATAGAAAACGCTCTTGCGGATGCAACTAGATTTGCTCAACCTACCTTAGCCTTAGCAACATTGGCTGCCATTGGCGTCAGCTAACATTAAACGCTTTGGAATACAAACATGAGTTTGTAGAAGCTAAAAATAATTGCATTCGCCACTTACAATGATACAATAATATCCCCCTTCATGAAGGAAAACGTGTATATATTGTCGTTGTGATACGTAGTACTAAAATCAGAAATTCACATTCTATCTACCAGATCTCTATGAACGAATCCATCTGAGAAATTCCAATTACTTCGGACATATATCGTGTTTTCAAGTATCTGAATGGTTTTGTTTTGCAGTTTTAACTAATATGATATAATTTGCAGTGTATTTTCATATTCTAGATTAAATTTAGCGATATTATGTCTTTTCAGTAAAAACAAATGGGAAATTCGATGAACGAAAGCTAATGAAAACTGTATCTTCAGTTTTCTTGTCGAGTGTACACATATGAAAATATATGAAGCTCTACCTCGGAATTGATATATTTTCATACATGTACCGAAGGTACTTATATGAAAATATAGGAAGCTCTATGTGAGGAATTCCTCTCACAACGATTTTATTTTCTGATGTTTTTGTGTATTCACTTGTTTCCACGCTATTTTTCTTTTATTATAGTTATTATTGTCTGTCTCATAAGAAATTATTGATTGATTTTCACTGCGTATTGCCGTCTGTCAGGTAATCGACAGACAGGAACTGTTACTGTATTTGTATTCATGTGAAAACCCAATATATTCGCTTGCCCATATATTTGTAAAAAGATATGTACGTCTACATTGCATGACATAATAAGGATGAAAGAACCACATCTATTCGAGAATGACACTCTTAACATTATTTTATCTGATTTTGCTATGTTCTGGTACGTAGTATCTGTGGTGCGGTTAGCACCGAAAGGATAGTTTTACACAAAGACGAAGTCTTTTGACATAACGTCGGTGGACGTTTTAGTAACGAAGTATAATTACTGTTTTGGTTATGATAATTCATTTGTCTTTATATATAAATGAAATTGTTCTTGGTGAATGTATTTCGCATATTACGTATGGTAAGAGTTGGTGTTATTGGGTCTTGTTTGTGCTTCTCGCCAGAGAAGCCATTAGGAGAGGTCAAGAGATCGGAGGGGAAAGGAAGGGTAGTAGTTCGCCCCTCTGAACGCTCCTTTGCGTGCCCCTCTAGGGGTGTGTATGCGTAAGTGCGTAGTACACTGTATTGGCGTGATATCGCCCAAAATTGTATTGACACACACCACCAATTAATTCACTACATTTAATAAATATGTTGAAGTTGCACACTATTATATTTGGAATTTATTTTTGACAACGAAGTTGATAATTATTGTAGAGTTTTTTATGTTCATGAAAACCTTGTACGTCAGTTCTACATTCGTGGTAATTGAATAACTTGTCTCTTTTCCCCAACAAAACCCGAATGCAGGACGGAACGGACAGCTTCTTGGCTCAACTTTTGAGGTGACCTGTTATCGAGTGTTGTGTAGTGATGTGTGTGTGGATTTAGAAAGGGCGATTGCCCTGATTATTTGAATTTTGTCGTAATTTGTTTCATTTGAGTGCCATTGATTTACAATTCCCCTTGAGTGATTAATTTCATTTGTCACTTATATGTTATTACTCTTTGATATGTTTAACTTTTAGTTATTAAATTGATTTTAACTTTACATTTATCAAATGCGTTTCAATATCCCTCGATTTTATTTCATTTTTCCTATGTTTCAGTTTTGTGGATGGTGAATATGAATTGATCCGATAAACCTTTATTGTGTTCATATCTTAAGGTTATGCAAATAACTTAGAAACGAGATAACACAGCGGTCCTCTAAGGTCTGAAAATCAACCTGTGAGTACTCGCAACATTTAGAGAGAGAGAGAGAGAGAGAGGCACGTACCTCTCGTCGTATCTCGTGTAGCGATTTATGATCTTAGTTCATGTCTTACAAGGACTGCTCAGTAAGTGAAAGTCCTTAATTGTGCTACTATTCATTAATGGATATTGGTGTGTTATCCTCGTTAATAATGAATTGGGTTGAGAGATATCTCCCCGTAATTTAGAAACCGCAAAGGGAGTTTTGTGGAGTTGTTACGTAAGGCTTTTAGCGGTTTTTGACCAAGTAACAACGTTAAGCATATAATACAGTCCACTATAAGTCCATCTTTTTCGCCACACTCTACCTCGGAATTGATATTTCGGTACATGTATGAAAATATATCAATTCCGAGGTAGAGCGAATTTAGATATTAAAGGACATTTGTAGCTCGAATTATAGATATATATATATATGAAGCACGGTTCGATGTGATAATTATTCATTATATAATTTATTCTGTAACATACAAGATTAATTAACTGTTTTATATTAAAACAAATGTTTTAAGTTTGATTTATGTACGTGTGTGTATATATATAAAGGTTTTTTGCCACGAAGGAAAAAAACCTTTATTTATACATTGCATCACGTTTTATATACTTCGTGATCAAGTTACTTCATATATATATATATATATATATATATATATACATATATATATTATATATATATATATATATATATATATATTATATATATATATATATATTTATATATAAACTGTAATTAGGATTGAAGAAAATAATTGTATATATTAATTTTATTTATGTTTCAGACAATACAAGTTACATGATGAGATCTATGATTGTATTATGGTTTCTGCCGACTGTTCGAGAGGTAATGAAATAGTTCTTCGTAGCCATTAATATTCATGTTGATTTTACAAACTATTGGTGGTGGTAATCACTCTCATTACAGAAAAACAACCCCTGGTCCACAACAGGCTTCAAAGTTCCCTTAAACGTCTTACCAGTTACATGACGCCTTTGGGCAAAGGTCCGTGATGACATAAGGCCAGTCTGAACTAAACACAAAAGTCAAACCTTGATTTAGGTGACCAGAATTCCAAGCCAACAGTCTACATTATTATCCTAACTCTTAGGCCTATATGCCAGTATGAACGCAGGTTCATATGTAGAACATCAACCAGAAACCATAAAATGTCTTCATACCAACCAAAGATTAAGTCAGGTCCTTCATATTGACCAGATAGCTTGAAAAACTAAGCAACTGAGCTTAGCTCAAAGCTTATACAACCTGAATGAAGTCACAGACAAACATATGCCTAGAAATATACTATACAAAAACTTTAGCTCTGTGATTTGTTATATAAGCCTTTGTGGAGCTGGACATTTGAAATTCCAAAATAAACATTTTCACAAAGGAAACATTGAAGTTTCCTCAGTGAAAACCAGTCATGAGTTTCAAATAGGGGTCGAAACAGCAGTGCAGTTGTTGGAAATATTAGAATTTAACCTGTGCCTGTGGAAATGTATCATTATATTTGATTTTGAATTAAAACACTGCAATTTATTTTATGTGGCAAATCTCTGTGGAAATATGGCGAGTTGTTTAGAAAAGCAAAAAGGTAACAAGCTTCATAGTAATGATGCACATGAGAGCTATGACTGTGAAAACTTGAAATCACAGTAACTTGGTATCAGATTATATACATTTTTTCTTGGGATGAAGCTACCCTGGTATTACCAGCAGGTAAAACACACACACACACACGCGCTTTTGAAGCAGTGATTACTACATTGAAAACACATCTGACCCAAGATAAAATCACACAAGTAGGTGTATTCACTGTGAAAGTGTAGCGTGGTATCAATTCGGAATTAAAACAACAGGGTATTTAACACACACAAAAATGCAGTTACTTCAAAGAAGTATTATTATCTTTGAGGCACCACAGATTACTACTTAATGATATATACAGCATTAGAGCTGTTTTTGATAAAAGAGCATCACAGATGGCCCCTGGATGATATTCAGCATCACAGCTGGTTCTTGAGAAACCAGTATCTCAGACAACCTTAGATGGAAAACAGTGCCACAGTTGGCTCTCGGTAAAAAGGTTCTAGGTAAAAGCAGCATCACAGATGGTTCCTAATGGAAACAGCTCCACCACAGTTATTTCTGAAAAAAGAAGAAGGGTAGAATAAGTGGCCCTTTGGGAAAAATAACAATGAATAAATATCCTATAATATACATGCATTCGTAGATCTAGCGGCGAGATGCTCTCAGCACAAATGTGACATATCAAGAGGCTCAACGAATAATGGCATTGCGGATACCTGGCTTAAGACAGGCCATGCTATTAACTGGGATGATTCCTCGGTCATCTGCAGGGTCAAAATAGATCACCACAAAAGGACTCTTCTGGAATCCGTTTTTATTGAAGCCACATCAATAAGGAATTTGAATCACCATCCTGGATTGTCCATTGATCCTCTTTCCTTGTCTCTGTTGCTGTATAAAGATAGAGAGAGAGGTGGGAGACTTACCCTTGTGGTAATTAGAAGTTTCTCTCACACACAGCGTAATATAAGTTGGTACAGATTTGATTCATGAAAAACCAGGTGGCTCCCTTATACAACGAGTAGCAATTTGAGATTCCTTGCACGTAGTCTATCTGAATTGACGTATTTCCTGAATGAGAAAATCAAACAAGAAATAGTTAGAAGTTTGATTCGTGGCATTTGTCCATCGGTGTTTTTGTTTTGATGTTTGTATCTTTCTAGTTTTGCTGAGATACGTTACAGAAAACCATAGCTACAGGTTTCCTACATATTATGTACCATATGAGTAAGTCTTACAAGTTTTCTACGTACAATACGAGTGTAAAGACAATGCAAATTTCCTATGTACTGTATGAAAAAACTATATGGGTTCCCCACGTAACGTACGAGTACACATAGTGAATTACTGTTCTGATATTGTGCCATGTCTTAAATTGTTTTTACCTACCACTGGGGCTGAGCCACATTGCCGGTGCTGCAAATCCCTCCTGATAAAGCCCAATCCAATATTTGTGCTCCCACCTGTTGGAGAGAAGTAATTTTAGTGTCATTCTAATCTTGGCAAATGCATGACCGTAACTCAAAAGACAAATTTTCACAAGTTTGCAATGGCGTCTTGTTTTTGACTGCATGACACGTTCTTTTTGCTTAGAGTAAATAGAGAAAGAGGTGGCCTGGCGGGTGCAACAGAACCTACTTGAGTGACTTACCTCCCTGGTAGAGGCGGAACTGTCATGTCCTCCTTCTTCAGGTCGTTGACGGAAGTAGCCAGCTGTGCTCCTTCAGCTCTGCAGGCATTCTGGACTGATAGAAATTGTAGAGTACTTCATGAACCTTGTAGTATTGGTACTGCCCCTTTTTGTAATCAGATTCTGAAAGTGAATGTAGGTATAGTTCACGTTTAACTGGGCATTGCAGTGTTCCCCCGTTATTCACGGGGTTAGGTACAGATCCCCCCCCCCCCCCTCCCAATTAGCAGAACCCTGCTATTTTTTTTAGGTAAAAGGTTCAAGAAAAACCCACCAAAAAATGTTTCTACCCAGATTTTTGTTAATAGTTTTTTTATCACAAAAGTGGATTTGATGATGAAATTGATAAAAACAAAAAAAAATCCCCAGGAATTTGTGCATATTTTTTTCATGGAAAAATATGCGAATAGGCCTAATATTACGCGAGTAATGGGGGTATATGTTCCAGAGAGAAATCCGCGCGACCTACGTTGAGGTCTGTGTATCTAGGAGTCCGCACACGGGGGTGGAGGTACACTTGTATATATATTATATATCTATTATGTATATATATATATATATATATATAATATATATATATATAATATATATATATATATATAACAGGTCTGCAATTATGACGGGTACTTATATATATATATCATATATATATATATATATATATATATATATAATATAATATATATATATGTCACACGTCGTAAAAACTGGTTGAATCAGAAGTCCAGTATTGACAGTTTTTCTCGACTTACTGAACCAGTGGAAGGTCAAGGCAGAAAAGACGCCAGGGTCTACTTCTATCAGTTCCAGATGGCTAAAGTATGGTTTTCAGAATGAGACAACTCGAGGTCATGCACTGGCCATTCTAATCCATGAGGCGGCTAAGCACTGAACCATTGCCATGGCAGAGATTGCGACACTGACCTGAAAAATGTAGGCAGAGGTTTGGACACAGACTGAATAGGAAGGGGACAGGATAAAAAATCTGTGGATTCCACACACTAGAAACAAATTCTGTGTGATAGAGTCAGATAAGAAACACAGGTCATTGTAAAGTCAACATTTTTCAAAGCATAAGCTGAGATTGAAAGAAAAAGAAGCTGAAAATGTTTTAAATGAAAACTTAGTAAGTCTAGAATACTTAGTTTAGGATAACAAGGAAATCACTGTGACATTAAATTTAAGAAAGTCCAAGTTTTAAAGTGTATCATAAAGTTTTACAGACTGTGCAGTCAAAAACTCATTAAGCGCGGAGAATGGTTCATAGTTTTAATTAAATTCTAAGTGCATCCTGTAGCCCATATACTATAATTTCGTCCGATAAGTACTATGGTCAATGTTCTCCATACTTGACAACAAAGAAATAGACCACATTGCACCAATGAAACTAGAAATTTCTCACAGCTCAGCACAAAATCTGGTGGTTAGGACTGAAAAAGGACCACAAATGCAGGCATGCAGCAGGCTGAAACCAGAAAAAAATTGTTAAAACTCACAAACATAATCCACCGTTTTGTTAGCTTGATGTATTGTGAGGGCATCATCTTCCTGTCGAATATGTTGTTTCTCTCCTGGTATGAATGCTTCTGAGATCTTGATTTACCCCTTTGTAATACAGTCCATTTGACATTAGAATCGTCAACATTGCAGCAGGCCAACAGCATCGTCGGTGCTCCCCTCATCTCGCTTGTTGGAGTTTTTGGGACCTGCTTCTTGAGACTAAGGTTGGAAAGCATGAGATACGAAAAGGTCATAGGGTGATATACCAGCAGTTGTATGGAACAGGATGTCCCGACAAAACAAGAGAGAAACCTATGTGGTTTAAGGGTCCATTGCTCTCTTTGGTGCAAGGTAGGTGAATTTAATGGCACTGGGTTAGTTGGAGCTTGAATATATGATGGAAATAAAAACACATGAGTATATGTGGTTGATGTTTGCTGCAGTGGGACAGTGAAGAGACATGGCAGAAACCAGCAATAGTCTGCAAGTGTTTGCAGTTGTAGAAAATGTGTATGAAATGTGAGGCAAGCATTAATTGGGGCCCACCCAGGGAAATGGAGCAGTGAATGTTGATAGTGATTAGACGAACGGAACTGCTTCAAAACGAACAGGTAGTTTTGGAGCAAATGTAGTGTATGTGGTATGACGAGAGGAAGAGAGAAGAAGAAAGGGGGGGCATCACAGAATAGGTAAAGCGAGCAAGAAAGGCAGCAGGGGTTGTGTTGAAGATATGTCCTAGTTATGCGTTGAGATGGGCTGTTTGCTTTGTATATGCAGTAGTAGAGTGGCTGAGTGGGTGACGAATGTCCATCACGTCTTTTTGTGGTTTGTCGTCTCCAGATCTCCACTCGTCTCTGGCCTCCATTGGTACCATTTTGTGTATGTGTGTGTGTGTGCAGCTGTACCACAGGGCTATAATCATTGAGAAGTCGGTTCATTCCATAACACTTTTAGTAAGAAACATAACTGGGTCCAGTTTAATAATAAAAAAAAAAGTTTTTTTTTGCAAGAATATAAATATTTGGTTTGTGAAGCGAATATATGAACTGTATCCGTTTTAAGGAAGCTACCACCTGACCCACATAGGTCATGAAAGAAGTTGGAACCTGAGTATTGATGTGCCTGGGTTCGTTTATCTGGGACAGGCGAAGACCACTGTTTGCATGCCAGCAATTTTCACCCAGCTTCCCAACCCACTAGGTACCTGGGTGGGTCAGTTGGTGTTGGCGTTAAATTTGATTTAAGAGCCCCAGAATATATACTTTTTGCCATTGCTCCCAGGTGATTGTGGTACATTGCATTTATATATATGTATGAATATGTATATATACACACGAACGCATGCACACACTTCAGTCGCACTTATTAGGCGTGTATGTGACTACGAGCACTTAGCTAAGTTTATATTTTATTCAACACTGATAATGGTTCATCTCCATTTACATACATTCAAGCAAAGGTATCTTAATTCTGACCCACAAACAAAAAAGATGAAAGGGCAGGAGCGTATGTGTGTGTGTGTGTGAGCTAGCTGTCAGGAATAAGTCATGAAATTGGGGAGGTGTAATTGCTCTGTCCACAAAAAGAAGAGGTGACTTTCAGCGTATTACCATTAGTTAGTTGCCTTAGCAACTCTATACACAATGGATAC
Source organism: Macrobrachium nipponense (assembly GCF_015104395.2). Lineage (NCBI taxonomy): Eukaryota > Metazoa > Arthropoda > Malacostraca > Decapoda > Palaemonidae > Macrobrachium > Macrobrachium nipponense. Next base: position 168,872,841 of record NC_087201.1, read on the forward strand.
AAATATTTTCGCTTGCTCGGGGAGTGCAAGCTATACTTTGTTTGTTGTTGTTGATGTTGTTGTTGGTGATGGGTAGGAATGGAGAGCCTATGGAAAAGGTCTGAAAAAGGTGTTTTCTGTTTTGCTGTTGAGTTAAAAGATATGGGAATTTTAGAATAGGATATTTGTGATTTATTTATGGGAATGGAAGTGGGAGTAGCAAGCGACTTCTTTGTTGTTGGTGGTGGTGGTGGTAACGGTGGGTAGGAATGGAAGAGCCTAGAAAAAAAGGTCTGAAAAAGATGTTTTCACGTCGAGTTAAAAGATACAGGAATTTTAGGGTAAGATATTTTATGATTGATTTATGGAATCGAAATGTAAAAAGATAAATGATGTGCATTTTAAACAATACAGAACAATGAATTCTAATAAAATATGGCGTAATATTAATCTTTGTCTGTGAAACAAGGAGGTATTAGAAGATGGATTTGGAAATTTTTAAAAAGTAAGGAATGTAATGTTTTTCGACTTATGCGCAGGGGTTGTAAAATCTTTTGCATGCGTCCCCGAGGTACGCTGGAGGTCGTTCAAGCTTTGCCCTTTTATATGTAAGACTTAAGGAGTAACTATTGGTCCCATAAAAACTTTCAGGGGGTTGGGGGCCAGGTGGGGTGGCCGGCCCACAGGAAAATTATATATATATACTTATATAATATATATATATATATATATATATATATATATATATATATATATATATATATTTGACTTTTCTTGATGTAACTGTCCATAGAAATGATAGAAATTTACCTTTTCAGTCTTTCGAAAATCAACTAACATTGCCTCTTTTGTTCATTACTACTCCAATCAACATCAAAATGTTAAATTCTCTGTTTTTTTCTGGAATGTCTTAAGGGCTTTACATGTCTGTAGCCCGCAGTTTATTGACGCTGAAATTAAAACTATTTATGATATTGCATTGAAAACTTAAATACCCAAGTACTTTTGTAGAGTGGCATGGAAAAGAGCTAGAAAAACATTTTATTCAACTAATGACAAACTTGAATTTAGTAAGCATAACATTCTAAAATTACCCTATGATGAAAGGAAAGGTTTAGATTATTCCTAGAATTTTAAAGCTATTTAACATAAAGTTATTTTCAGTAATATTAATGTCAAGAGTTTAATAATTAAAAATTCTCCTAAAGATCTTCCAGGCTGCATATATGATGAAACCTTCCTTGCAAAAAGTGTGATAAAGTCTATTACGGACAGACCGGTAAATCTCTTTCACAACGTCTCAAGCAACATCAATATTCTGTGAGAACTGGGCAAATATCGAATGCATTATTCGTACATATGAGAGATTTAGACCATCCTATTAACTGGAGTCAAGCAAGAGCCTTAATCCCATGTAATGACACAGTTAAAAGGAATATCATTGAATCTTGTTTCATCAAGTCAAATAATAGAAATGTTCTAATTTAAGTCTTGGTTTATTTAAACTTGATGCTTTCATTATGAAAAAAGTTGTAGATAAATAAAAGCAACAAAATTAATATATTCAGTTTTTGCATGTTTTGGATTGTAAAGATACTTTGTAGTTTCGGTTAGGTTTGTGACCGTGT
>NC_087201.1:168876947-168884447 GCF_015104395.2 Macrobrachium nipponense
AAATATTTAGTCTTCAGACTTTATACTGCACAGAGAGAGAGAGAGAAAGAGAAAATGAACACCACTTATTCATTTATAACATTTTATCCATGGCTGTGTAATAAGGTCCACATTCGCTTTAAAAAAAACACTGCATATTCATCTATGCATTTCATCCATGGTTGAGTGGAATAGGTCACTATTCACTTAAAAAACATTTATTCATCTATACATTTTATCCATGGCTGAGTGGAATTGGTCACTATTCACTTAAAAAAACACCCCTTATTCATCCATACCTTTTATCCATGGCTAAGTGGAATAGGTCACTATTCGCAAAAAAGGACTGCATATTTATCAATACATTTTATCCATGGCTGAGTGGAATAGGTCACTATTCACTTAAAAAACACCTCTTATTCATCTATATGTTTTATCCATGGCTGAGTGGAATAGGTCACTATTCACATTGAAAAAACTTATTCATCTATACATTTTATTCTGATAACAATTAAAAACTAAAAAAAACCAAAAAAAGTCCTGTATATACATATTTTAGGGCTGTTGCCTTGTATAATAAGGCGCCCTATGAGGTAATGTTTAGACTTGCGATAATCTTACACTAAGTCGTTGGTTATGTTAGACTTGCGATAATCTTACGCTAAGTCGGTTGGTATTGCACTTCCATCTTCAATGGAGTGTCTTGCGGTTTGTAGATCACTTACGAAGTCGGGATTATCTTCTTGTTTATGACGACGATGTGTTAAACTCATGATGATTCGGTGAGGAGGTTCTTGTAGAAAACACGAAGTATAAAAATATATATATATTCTTCTGAAGTTTTTACATGGTGAAGATCAGGTAGGATTGTACAAGTCTTCTAATGACGATAGCTTGATCGCTTCTGCCAATGATGATGGCTAATTCTATTCTCTCTACATGATAAAGCTTAGGTAAAGAGGTACAGGTCTTCTAATGACGATAGCTAAACTCTATTCTGCTTGTACTACCATCTCGGTTACCAGTCATAAAGGAACAGACAGTAGTCGAACATATGAACATACATACAATCAAAATGAGACACACTACAGATCACGTAGGCCGTTTGAATTATAGGTCACGGTGTTTGTCTCAAGCAGGAAGCTTGGACTAACGTTTATAAACAATTGAAGACTACAGGTGACGGGCATGTTATCTTAGCCTACTTTTATTGTATACGTCATCTTTAGCGTCTCTAGTCTGATCACATTCCTGCAAGCAATCTGGTTGACCTTTCTTTATTTTAGTCTTTTATATATATGGACTAACATTCATATTTTTATTATTGTAAACACTTACATTAGCTCGGTCAGCTACCAAAACCAACTACTGAATATTACTCAAACTTGACTTGCATTTGACTTATAGGAGTGTGATACAGACACTATGTGAATATATAATATATATATATATATATATATATATATATATATATATATATATATATATATATAAGTAAATAAAATTCATGGTGTACATGAATTGATTCAAGTAATAAAATATAAAACAATGATATTGGTAAATACTAGTGATCACGTGATATATAATGATACAGTTTTCACTTCATCTCATTAAGATACATATGCCTGCAGAAAATACACTTGTACTCCTGATAATTGCATAGAATGAAAGATTAACATGATAAAATCAAGATTTTAACTGATAAAAAATTTCATATATGAATTGATAAAATTATAATGTTTATGCTGATTGATTCGTTGATTTTTATGCTAACTTATATATCTGATTTATTAATCCATATACTGACTCATATATAACTGCAGTTATTGGTAAGATAAAAGGTAACAGATTGATTATAGGCTACCTGATTTGTTTATACATATGTATGGATTTCATATAATATTTGATTAATATATGTGCACTATTTAAATAGATTCCTATTGCGTACACGCAAAGATATATTTTAAGATTCTGTTGATTTGTATGATCATTTATTTATTAATAGATTCCTATTGCTTACATGCCAAATGGATATATTTCGACTCTGTATTTATGATCATATATATATGATACATGATACTTTATATATATAGGATACATGACCGAGGTTATACTACCACACATTTAACTAGCGTTCGAACAACTTTTCGTCCATTACACAGTTCCAGACAACCACCTATAGCCAAATGAAAGGCCAATTTCACAGGGTTAAAACAAGGGAAAAATTTGCCTGGGCGGGTCCAACGTTCTATTTTGCGCTCATACTTATTCTCTGCATCCTAAGCTACACGATTACGTTTTCGCGATGAATAAAATCATCCCAGCACGAGGTCCTTCGCCAGCAAAGTAGAGTTGAATATATTCCTTTCGGGTCGTAATTGTCGGAAGTATGTCTCCTTTGTAGTCGATTTCCGACAGCCGCCGGAGCGTTCCGCATTAAAACGAGATTAACGACGAGATACGGTGTCGGTCGAAGAAGTCCATGATGGTGCTTATTCCTTTCACATAGTAGGCGGTTTGTTGTTACTCGACTGCCGTCGTCCGCAGTGATGAACGATTTTTGTTTTTTTTTTTGAAGTTGCGATGTGAAAACTCCTCGTACTGCAGGATACTGTAACCAGGTTCCATTAATCAGCCTGCAAGTGAGATTATATTTGTCACAAGGGCAAAGTAAATTCAGACGACATCCAAATACAGGGGAGGGGAGGGAGCCATTTAGACCAGACTTAACCCACATGAATTCGCTGATATTTTGGAATTCAAAAGAGTCAGCTGTACAAACTTTTTTATCCATGGCATTAACAATGAGTGAACCTATCCAGGTCTATGATGACTGTAAAAAATATCCATAATTAATAAAATAAACAGAGATTAATACGAATCCCAAAGAAATTCGATGATTACTGGTAGTAAATTACTAGACAAAGAAGTGGAAAACGGAGCTATTTGTAAGATTGCCAGGCAACATAAGAGTCAAAGAGAATATTAATCATGATTCTGTATTTCTCTAGCTAACTGAAATTAAGTTGTGATAAAATCTGATCCTATGTGCCCAATAACCAAAAAGTTTCATATTCAATTTCTCGCGCGCATCCTCTGAGGTTAATTTTTAAAAACTTTATTAATAGGTGGGAGATGCAACGAAAAAAAACCCACTATGTAACTAATTTCTAAATAAACTTTGGGTTTTCAAGAAAATGTGACATTTTCCCATGAATGTTTTACTTGAATTGTAATAGGCTAATGTTGCAAGTAAATATTTCATATACATATCTTGATACTTCTAAATGTCTATGAGGTTCAGAAAAAATTAATTCATTTTGTTGTTATAGAAATTCTATTTGCTTATTTTGTTTATTAATTTTAAAATGATTGCAACTCCTTAACTAAAGTTGCATTGTGCATACGGATAGACACGCTGCCTTGCCCATGAGAAGTTCGGGCTAAGCATTCCTTCTCCATCAATCTGCTTGCAAGCGCGAGATGAAGCCATGTGCAAGCAGATATTGGAGGTTAAAGGAATCATGCTGATACGGCAAACGCGACAGACTTCTAGAACTGATGACGTCGTCACCAGCTTAAGAGTTACGTTACTTGCTGTAAGAGATACGACTTTAGTATTTTCAAATGATATTTTTTGTTTTAATTCTCCACCCGCATGAGAAGAATGTCTGAAAAAAAAAAAACAGTACCAAAATTGAACAATATATTAGTTTCATGTTGGAAATCTGCATAATTGTAATTATGTTAAATTAAATATTCCTTATTCAAACTAATGAAAAAGGTTTCCATAACAAATTCTATACATAATTATTAGAACCCTGTATAAGATTATTCGGCATTATGAATAACATTTTTACTTCTAGACTTCCTGACTTTAAAATCTCTTTTATTTCATATTATTTTATTTATTTATTATTATTATTTTTTTTTTTTCATTGACTACGAATATAAATCACCGGACAGACAATATGTCAGTAGGTTTTGATATGTGTTTGAACTTTTAGCTTATTTGTCATTACTAAAGCGTTAAGTTTGAGTTCAAATCTTTACGCATACGCATATATTTGATATTTAATTAACCCTATGGTTACGTTTTTGCTTATTTGATTTTGTCGTGATTCCTTTTTTTATTATAATTTGTAACCCTTCCGACTTCTTACGGAGTGTATTATATTGACTCCACTTGTATCCATATCTATTTTATTTTTTTATATTTATTTATTTATATTTTTTTTATATATATATGATAAATTAAGTGGTTGGCTTGAATATGTGGAAAAGTGTTCTAGCGGCGTACCGTATAAGGCTACTTGCGGTATCAAGATATGAATGATAAAGGTATTTAAAAACCGTGAGAACCGCTATAATCTAGTTCGGATCCAATATCACGAGTTGTAACTCGTAAGACATTGACACTTCCTATTTAATTATCCGTTATTCTACCAAACCGATTGACTCTGGGTGATAAAATATATTATTGGTTTTTTCTTAATGGAAAGGAATTCACACGAGTTAAGGAGATTATTGATTTACACCACCCGAGTCAGATTATCATGTGTTGAATTCCATGTTATGATTTTAGCACTCAAATATTCCTAACGCACTCAATTGCGGTGTTTGTTTTTAGTGCTAATTAATTCTATATAACGTGTCAAGGAACTATTAACACTAAGAAGTGTTTTCATTCCCTTTGTCAGACTCGTAATTCTGTTAATAATTCTACGTATATTCTTTCAAGGATTGATTTGGCACAGAATAGGCCCTTAACTGACAGGTGTCTTAGTGTGTCCCTTGTTTTCATGACACGTGTTACAATCAGTTATGTGCTTTTTATATCTGTAAGCATTGTAGGCCAGTAAAACAGTGATTTGGCTTTCTGTGACATAGTAGGGAACCCTGGATGACGGAATGCAACCAGTTTATGACGATTGGTATGATAGAGATTATTACTACTACCTGGTCGTTAGTCATCTGCTGTGTTCTTCGGGTTTTCCTCGTCACGGACCTACATATAATATTACATTTGATTACATTATTCTGATCACATACTTAAATATACTTTTGCTTTAGGGTTTCTGCTCGAAGTGTTATTGTTTTTGCTTAGCCGCTGACCCTGTTTCCGTTTCGAAGTGTTTATTGTTTTGCTTATCGCTGTTGACACTTGCTTTGTTCAGTTTGTAACAGTTCTGCGCTCCGACCCAGATATTCAATGCTCGCGATCTCTTGGGTTAAGGAATTTTCTTGTTTAGATACGGTTTTAACAATAGGCACGGATGTTTCTATATTTTTTAGTCTAATTAATGGTTCTTTGCAGTATGGTGCGGGATTGCGGGATAATGCGTCAGCTATGATAATTGCTTTCCATAGTATATCTTATCTTGGTCGAAAGACCTGAATGATCATTTGTCACCGAGTTCCTTTTTGGACTGTGATTAAAGCCTTTGAGAAACTCGGTAAAGGACTCATGTTCAGTAGGACTTTATCAGGATAGCCATAGATTATGAACTTAAAATGTACTAGTGAGTTAAAGATACCTAGCCCTTCCTTGCTTATTACTGTATATTTACTTTCAGAGGGCATTTAGTTGACGTGAATAAAAAGCTATAGGAAAACTGTTTATCATATTACTGAAGTAGTACCCCTCTTACCCCTTGGTCTGAGGCGTCTGTTGCAATAAAAAAAAAAAAAAAAAAAAAGTACCAAAATTGAAACAATATATTAGTTTCATGTTGGAAATCTGCATAATTGTAATTATTTTAAATTAAATATTCCTTATTCAAACTAATGAAAAGGTTTCCATACAAATTCCTACTTTTATTGTATACGTCATCTTTAGCGTCTCTAGTCTGATCACATTCCTGCAAGCAATCTGGTTGACCTCTTTAGTTTAGTCTTTTATATATATGGGACTAACATTCCATATTTTTTTATTATGTAAACACTTACACATACATTTTATAAACATTCAAACATTTTATTTCACAACAAAGTCACGCGGACTGGATGGAATGTTTTTGTTTTATTTTTTTTTCTTAACATTCTTTTAAAATATAACAACTATATATAACATTCAAGTTGATTGTCTTAGAACTGACATTGTTAACATTTCTGGATGTTGAGATGATGTTTGTGGATATTGGAAAAGCCAGCTGATGTTTTTTTATTTCTTTATTTTTTTTCACTGAACGAAAATATTTAAAAATATTTTTCTTCGTTTTTATCTTAGGATTTCAAGAAAAGAATGAGTTTTCATATTTCGTCATAATTTTGTATTTTATGTATTTTATGATTTATTGATAAAAATTCAGGGTGATTTTTATCACCATTTTATCATCGACAAGAAACTTGTTTTCATATTTCGTAATAATTTTATATATTATAATTAATTGATAAAAATCAGGATGATTTTCATCACCATTTTATCATTCAACAAGAAACTTGATTTCATATATCATATCAACAGCTAAAATCAAATGATTTCATCTGCAAATTTCCCAGTTATTCAAGAACATTTTTATCAAATTATCTTTCACCTCAAATAAATAACAATAAAAACTGACTGTGTCTTGTGAAGGTTACAGATGAATTATGAAATGTGTAAAATTTTTTTCTGCAATGTCTATGTGCAAAGTGCAATTACTTCTGCTTTTAATACAGTATTACAGATGACATACAGGTTTTTTTTTAATCCCATCAAGGTTACAGATCAATTACAGGATGTGCATATGTGTCGTGTAAAGGTTATGCTCAAAATATACATATATAATATAAAAAAAATACAGTTGTATTATGTCACGCCATTGTTACAGATAACATGTTTTGCTGGGATTCTAATTGTCAAAGGTTTGTGGATTGTATTGTGATTGTGATGCAGAGTTATAAAAGCCTCGAGCGAGGAGTCGTTATGGGTTGTGATACGAAGTTATGAAGGCTCAAGTAGGTCTAGTTGTCCCATGAAACACTCCTGAGGTGCAAACAATGAGTGGGAACCATCCTAGCTAACTGTCTTATAATATCCTATGCTGTCCAAGAGAGACACCACTATTTACCACAACACTCAACAACCTTTTTTGAAGTCTTACAAACAGGAAGGGTGATCACATGGTCATCAACAGGGGTTGTTGGAAGTGTCAGGGCAAAGTATTGAAGCTTATTGATTGTGCAAGGTGGTTCCGTTGTCTTGCAACGTTCATGCAATTCTTAATCCTGCACTGTGTCTTCCAATGGCTGATATCTGAATTATTATTTCTGTATCTTCCACTCTTCACGTGCATTTGCATGTCTTGCATTGTTTGTCAGAGATTCACACGTATTGCAGTGAATAGTTTGTTTCTGTGGTTGCAAATTGCGATGTTTTTTTTTTCTTTAACTGAAAGTAAACAACAGATGGTAAAGTTATAATTGAATCCCTGAAGGAAATACAATAATTTAGGCTGAGATCCTGTTTGCGGAGTTAGTATCCTGTGATTTCTTGCGTTTAGTTACTTATTGCTATATAGATGTCATCTGATTCATATC
>NC_087201.1:168889447-168926595 GCF_015104395.2 Macrobrachium nipponense
ATAAAGATTCTTGACAAGCACGGCATGTATGGCAAGAGGTAATGTTGCACTGTGCGCGCTAGCCACAGGGGTTACGGTAAGGCTACTTACCGTGGCGGATCATGCCTAAAGGCGTTTCTGTTGTAGTCGATCCGACAAATAGCTCCACAACACTGTTTCTTTGCTTTAGAATTGAATTGTCTGAGCATATTCAATCACAACTTCTTTACCACCACTAGACAAATGATAAAATTCACCGTAACCCACATTGCACTGCAAACAATTGGTAGGAAATCGAAGGTGTCTGTCATAATTAATATCAGAAGGGCCAGCCACTGCCTCTGCCATAGCTACAGGAAGACAAAATGCCGGTTTTTGCTTCATTATTAGAGTATTCAGTCAAACAAGGATACCAGTGGACACTGGACAGTTAACTTTATTACTCCGCTGAAATGCTAGTGAAACTTAATTTTCGACTAAAGTCATTCGTAATTGGTTATGAAACCCATGACGTCATAACGATGTCACACCTCTCGGCCAATAATGAGTAACGAACTGCTTTTGTTTGCGTAAGAAAGTAAGTTAGAGGGCTCATTAAAAGTAAACATTACCGTAGAGGAAACACCTCTCCCGACTTGGGAAAGATTAGAGGTAAAAACTTATCAAGCTCATTTAATTCCACCCCGTTCAATCTCTCATAATGACTATACTTTTATATTGCTTTTCACATGATCTTTCAATGTAGGTGATTATTTATTTTAATATCCAGTGTGGAGTGCTTCTGAAGTATTACCTTTAGTACTGGCCCCTGGGGGTTAATTAGTCGTCCGAATAAATATTACTTAAAATTCTTTTTCTGTAGGTAAAACTGCATAGAAAAGCCGCAACTGCCATAGTCTGTGCCGCCGCGGTTAGGTACCCTAGATCTACCATTAACTTTATTAACACGTGTTGTGTGCAGTCAATTGGGTCATTCTAAGTCCGCATTCCGCGGTACAGTAGACTTTGGCAGTTTACGTTTTCCTATGTTGTTTTACCTGCTGAACAAGAATTAAAAGTAATTTTTATTCGGTCGACTGTACTTAAACTGTAATTTACCTCTGAAGACTACATGACAGTACAAGGGGTACGATGTACCAACTACAGAGTTCAAAGGTAAATAACAGATTAGTTAGTCGACCGTTAAAATATTACCCTAAACTCTTGTAAAGTAAGCAAAATAACACATGAAAACTTCAATTGCCATAGTCTACTTCGACTGAACAATCTTCGAAGTGTTGGTTTGGGGCCATGAAACTTAAACAACCGCCATATTTGAATGCTGGTAGGGGGTGTGGGACAGCGAAACAGTAGGGAGGATGGGGTGGGGGTAAATATTCACGTTTGTGAAAAAAAAAATACCTGTATTGTAATGGGTGGACAATATAGGAAATGAGGGAGTCCTGTTTGGGGGTAATCGAACTAGACAAAATTTTGAGTGATATCTTACAAATATAGCTTTTATGTTTATGAAACCAAAGTTATTGTGTATCATTGTTTAAGTAAAAAATATTTTAATGAAACCTTACAGTAGGGGGACATATTTTACATGAGCTAATAATCCATACATGAAAATATATATCTATACAGGGTTTTTTAAATCTTGTATTTACACATCTGGTACTTAAGTATAAATTATCAAGTACAAGGCTAAGACCATTTTAGTGAATAATGAATAGAATATTATCAAGTTTCAAGGACCAGAGCCCCCCTTTAAGGAAGGTAATCTTTGAAGTGTAACAGAGGTTAGGATCGTAACCTAACCAACCTAACCAACCTAACCTAATAGAACAAGAGATTGTAATGGGTCAGACAGGCATGTAAAGGGGAATATAGAAAAGGAGAAAAATGCATGTGTGAATTGGAATGTCTGTAAAATGAAAAGATTTAATACTAATTTCACGAAAAATTTAGTACCATAAATTTAAAAAGATTTAATTCCATCAATTTCACGTCATTGACAGACAGGTCTCGAAATGTCCTAAAACCGCCTTCTAGTCCCACCCCTCTGGAGATTTGTGGCCTGCCCTCAATTGTAACTTAATATTGTAAGATATATAAGGCAACATTATGAAGTGAGAACAATACTATGATAAACGGAACAGAAATAAAAGCTTGAAATAATAAATGTAACAATGCATGAATCCTCCCCAAAAGTCTCCTATTGCAACGTAGGGTTAATAATGCATCATGATTGGTTAAATACATGTAACCCCCTACAAAAACCCCCATCATTTATCTCAGGAACTTTGTGTCTGAACTAAAAGCTCACTTATATCTCGGCACATGCGCGGTAGGATTGGCGCATGCGTAGTAGGATTCGGCGTCGTAATAGCAGTAGCATTAAGTGGATTTTGGCTATGTAACTGCTCCATTATTGGTTTATTTATAGCTGTATTTAAGCTTGTATTTCGTGTTTCAAATGTCATGAATAAGAGGAAATTACACACAATAACACTACAAAACCTTCCCCCAAGTGTGTTACCCCACCCAAAACCCTGCATTCCCATCGGTCCCCCTTACTGTAGGATACAGTTGAACGGAATAATTTGCCAAAGTGTTTTACCCCACCCAGAACCCCGCATTCCCATCGGTCTCCCTTACTGTAGAGTTCAAAGGTAAATTACACGTTAATTACAGCTGGCCGAAAAAATATCTTTAATTCTTGTCCAGGAGATAAAACTATAGAAAAAAGTCAACTGGCATAGTCTAGTTCGCCGCGGAATAAGGGCTTAGATCTACCATCAATTGTGATCTTTGAGCGCCGATTAAAAGTTGTTTTAATGTTTTTCTATCTTACGATGTGTTGGTTGTGTATGGAATAACCTACTATGAGATTCAGGGTCTCTGTAACACGGTTTTTTGGACTTTGCTCCTTGTCAAAGCATCGGATGTAGCTGAAAGTTCATGAATATTTTACAACCACACAAATTGTCAGCATTATCAATAACCTAAGCCTGATAGTTTTAATTTTTATAGAGTAAAAATGATCTAGCCGACGCCATGGCCAATGATTATGAGCAGAGTCTAAAAATATTCATTACGTAAGCAAGGTAAACTTCTTTTGACGAAATGTTGCCCCGCCCATCCACCAGACAAACTCCATCGGCTCTGAAACCCAAAGACTTTAATGAATGGTCGGAAACGATACAAGATGATGTGGGTGGGGTATCAGTGCTAGCGTAGTAATACTACTGTAGCAGTAGTGCCACAACAGTATAGCAGTAATATACATGAATTAAACGTTTAGGCCAACTGCTGGGATCCTTGAGGATCATTTAGCAGTTCTTACAACTACTCGAGAAATTAGTTTTTATAGCCCGAAGTTAAATTTTCTAATTCAACAATGCCCATGGTAGCCTTCAGTGTTATCCTGAATTATAACGAGGCCAAAGTGGGTGGAGCCTCGTGAAGTAATCATTCTGACGATAATTATTGGTGACTGTTTAAAGCCAATATACGGTACCGGCTATTTTTTTTTCCAGTAAATAAGTAGATTGCCAATAAATAAAAATTGCTTGACATTGGATATAGCAGTTATCAAATCAAGCTTGTCTACTATGTTTTTGAAAATTACCAAACTATTCCCTACCTCTTGTCAATCTGATTGGGACCTATAAAGTAAACTAACTTCTTAAGAAACCTATTTTGGGAATTAGACTAATAATCAGTGTTTTGTATTTATAAACATATTTTGTTGGTTTGTTCATTATGACAATTATCAGTGGAGAGGTTCCAGAGTTCATAAAGGTGTACTGCTTTGCTTGTATTTAAATTTTTATGTCATTGTTGCCAGAGATTTAGCCTTCGTTACGTATAGCCAATCATCCATCGAGAAAGTGAAGAAATGCTGTCATAAGTTACGTAACGAGTGCGTTTGAAACCTTTTCTCTGAGTAAGTTGGCCAGTCTTAAAGCCACTTTTACATCTTGAGTACCAAATTTATTCAACCTACGTAATGCAGAATAGTCAAAATTTTTGTAGATATATGTATTCTGAATAAGCGTTATATTTATGAAATGCATAGATAAAAAGTTATTGCGAAAAAAGTTAGAGGCCCTGAATCTCATAGTAGTGAATTTGGTATATCTAAGATACTACTGGTCGTAGTAGTACTGATTTCTTGAAACTTTTCTAAAAAGTGCTGTGTAGTGCCAACTGTTACTAGAGTTTTGAGAGCAGAGCTTCGATTTTAAGTATTTTAAACATTCGCTTTTTATTCAATTGTGCGCTATGCAGTGTCGTTACTTTTATTTTGAGAAGTGATATCAGCCGTTACTATACTCTTGTGTAAAGTGATATAAACTGGTACTCTACTCTTTAGTACTATACATTGCAGGTAGCTTTCTTATCGCATCTAAGTATAGGCCTAATCGGCTTGTTAGTTGTCAATAATGCTACTTAAGCACAGATTAAACTATTGTTAAAATGATTCACTATTATATGGATTTTTATCAAGTGTTATAATTACTAGTTAATGAAGTCTTGGGTCTACGGTTTAAGTCTACGGTTTTAACTAGACATGGTCCAAGATATCATCCACTATCAAGCAGTTCTGGTTTCTTGTTGGCGAGGTGCGAGGTTAATAAATCTTGTATTCCCTTATTTTCGAGTTTAACATAACTAATATCCTAATTCTGAGTTAACTCCTTGGTAGGAAAGAAATGTAGTGCCCAAACTAGTAGAGGTATCATTGGATTAAATGAGATTCCTCATTCAACTAAAAACAGCCTTTTGAACGGAAGGAAACTGAATAGGCGTAATATTGAAAGGCCATTATGTGGAAGTTGCGTTTAGTGTTCTTAAGGGTAGATCTAGGGTACTTATCCGCGGCGGCCCAGACTATGGCAGTTGCAGTTATTCTATGCAGCTTTACCTACTGAACTAGAATTTTAAGGAATATTTATTCGGACGACTGTAATTAACTCCCCAGGGGCCAGTACTAAACACGGTGAAATACATTGAACGGCTCCCCCAATCCTTAGTGGATGTCGTATCCGCGGTTACGTTCCTTGCAGTCCGTGCTGACTGCTTCTGTAGAAATACCTTTAGATTTGCTTTTACTGTTTAAATTTAAGCGTAAACACATCTTTAGATTAGAATATTGTATATTCGTTGATTTTTTGGGAATTAAAGAGCATCCGTGTAGGGAAATACTGGAGTTTCTGTAGATGCAAGAGGAGGCCCACAGATATATCTGAGGAGGAGCCTCAGCCGGCAGTGTTGCCAATCATGGAGGAATTTCCCTAGACTTGGGGCATTCGGATGGTTTATGGAGAAATGGGGGTTTAGTCTAAAATTTGCGGATCTACTACAGTATATTATAGAAATAAAAAATAGAATACTACTTCTGGTGGAGCCTCATGACTTATCATAGGTTAATGTCACAAGTGTTCGAAATCCAATTACCTGGCGTAGAAAACTTTTTACTCGTAGGTTTACTCTAAGTACCAGAACTATTAAGTACCATAACTACTCTACTTTGGTACTGAATAATACTTGTAATAAGTAGGGCACTTAAATATGCACTTACCAACTTAAGCTTTATCGATGCTTTGATGAAAAAAAGTTCTTGCTGAAAGTGTTCCATCGGCTCTAATTCCCTCAGTAGTACTATTGGGCTTTAAATATGAATGTAATGTATCACTAATGAACTTTAGTGCAAATAAGCCTTTATAAAATGGGGAAAATTTTGGCAATGAAAATCAGTATTTTGGGGGTATTTTGGACCAAGCAGGGTTGCAATCCTTACCATAATGATTGTATGTATGACTATTTTGGGGCAAGATGTACGATACCTACCTTGGATATCGTTCGCTTTTGTACGATGTTTTCGATCTTTGGGAACTGAAAAATTTATTTTACGTAATTAATTTTTTTCAACTATCACAAACATTTTATCTTTATTTCATGATATTTCTTTAACATAAAATATTAGTTTTCATAAGTTAGGTTTGTTCTAAACGTCAATAGCGTACGTTAAGAATGGAAAAGTTATGCCACAACCAAAGGACTGTCATTGTGGTAACTATACTGGTTTTTTTTCAACTGTATCCGCATGTGGTGTTTTTGTATGGTAACACTGCGTCCCGGCTTTAGATAGTCAGCTTACATTCAACGATTATAATATCCTATTTAGAATATTAACGGTGCAATTCGTATATATTAAATTATTAAAACCCTTTTCAGTTGCAAATGCACACAGATATCCTTTTATTTACCTTAAACTTACAAATAGCGTAACCATCTAAAGCCCGGGACGCAGGGTTACCATACACACACACCACAGGCGGATGGACAGATAAAAAAAACCCAGAGTATAGTAGTTGTGGTTGATATTAGACGATGAGGTAAAAGCTGAAAGTAACAAACTGCTAAAATATATTTTTTGTGATCAGAAAGTTTTATATAATAGCAGTACGATACATTGGACAAAAAAATCGGACATCCTTGTACCACGACACCTGGCAACACTGGCATGCAGCATTTGTTACGCCCATGACAGCATATTGTTTAACGTAAAATTGCTTAGTCTAGTGTTATAAAACTTTAAGACTGCAAAACCTTTGGTTCGTATGGTGTCCTTTTCCTTGTTTTTATCTATCCTAACCAGCACATCCTTTCCAAATCCTTATTTAGGCTACAACCAGAAGACTTGGTTAAATATTCCCCTCGGCTAGAATAAATGTTAGGAGTAACAAAAGTTTTCTCACCATACAAATTTAATTCCAGGAATTTAACAGAGGGCCATTGGCTTTACCAACCAGATAGATAGGATTTAAGTCGATTTTACGGTGTTTTAATTTATATTTAATATCAGTTTTGGCTAATGTAGGTCTCTGTAAGATTCCTAGGCTAAGTCCCTCTTAGGTAGATCTACCGAATTAGCTAAGTAGGTAGGCATAGGCTAGGCTTATACTGAACAATTTTAGCCTACTAACCAGATGTGCGTAATCATAAGTTATATTAAAAACTATATAGTAGCCACAATTCGCCTCCCTGCAAATTCAATATGGTCCTTACTTTAACTTTACTTTCTTCTTAATCTTCAGTTTTAACCATCATTAGTACCTATGTGAGGTCGCAGTTTATCAGGAATCTCAATCTTCTGCGACCTATATGCTCCATTACAGGCAGGTACCTGGAGTTTTTTTTTATAGGGGGTTGGGTTAGTTTTTCCCAAAAATGGACATTTTCTTCTGTCATTGCATATATATAGCCTATACATAGCCTATATGGTGGCCTACTACTACCTATATCATACTACTAGATTATCCCTCTTGCATTTCTCACTACTAAAGAATGTTCGTGTTAATGTTAAATAACATTTATATAAAAAGACTTGCCAGAAACAAAACTGTTACTTATAACAAGTACACTTCAATGTAAAGGGTATAGTTACAGAAAACATAGGACTTCCAGAGAACGACAACCCCCCCCCCCCCTCCTCTCGGTACAGGCCTTCATTACCTTGACTTTTACTTAACCATGAATTTTTTGTGGCCTGATTTGCCTAGAATTCTTATTGGGAACTTTGGGAAGGATATGGAAAATACAACTTCTACAGTAAAAATATAAATGGTCAGAAATTAATGAAGAATTATTAAACAAAGATTGGGAAAACATTTTCGTAATGATGACATAGGGTAAATACGGAGATATTATATAAAATATTGGAGAAAATAGTGGAAAAATATATACCGAAGAAGAAAAGTAAACATCATTCATGCATACCAAGAGACAGAAGGATCTTGTTCCAGAAAATCAGAAAGTAGGAAAAAAAGGTCTTGCAAAAGAAAAAAATGCATGGAAGTTATAGAACTAAAAAGTAAGATAGAAAATGCAGAACAAAAGATTATACAATCAAAAGAAAATGAAAAACGGGACTTGGAAGAAAAAACCCTATTAAATATCAAGCAAAACCCCAAGCTATTATACTCATAGGCGAAGAAGATGAATAAAAGAAGAATAGAAATAGGCCCTCAGAGAATTGAAGGGAGATTAACCGAATGAAAAAAAGGAAATTTGCAACATACTGGCAGAACGATATAAGAGAGAATTTCACCCCTAGAATAGATAATGAAGATAATGATATAGAAGTAAGGGATGAAAATAGTGAATATTTAGCTGACATAGATATTAATGAAGCTGATATTGTGCAGGCTATTAATGAAATTAAAAAATGGAGCTGCTGCGGGCCTGATGGAATTCCTGCTATTTTGTTAAAGAAAGTAGTTCATTCTATCGCAAAGCCACTTGCAATATTATTAAGACAAAGTGTAGATACAGGCAAGATTTATGATGAGCATAAATTAGCATATATTACCCCTACTTTCAAAAGTGGATCAAGACTATGAGGCAAGTAATTATAGGCCTGTGAGTCTAACATCACATATTATGAAAGTGTATGAAAGGGTAATGAAGAAAAATATTATGAAACATTTAATAAAAAATAATTTGTTTAATAAAGGACAACATGGTTTCGTACCCGGAAAAAGTACACAAACCCAACTGTTAGTCCACCGTGAGAACATATTCAAAAATATGAAAAGCGGAAATGAAACAGATGTGGTTTATTTAGACTTTGCAAAAGCTTTTGATAAAGTAGACCATAATATATTAGCGAAGAAAATTAGAAAAACACAATAATCGTGGATAAAGTAGGAAGATGGTTAAAAGAATTTGTTTTACACAACAGAAAACAGAGTTATTGCAAAAAAAAAAACGGACGAGAAAATCGGAATGAAGTCAAGGTAATATCCGGTGTGCCGCAAGGTACGGTGTAGCTGCAATACTGTTTGTTATTATGATTGAAGACATAGACAATAATGTGAAGGATTTTCGGTAGTGAGTAGTTTCGCAGATGACACAAGAATAAGTAGAGAAATTACTTGTGATGAAGATAGGAACGCTCTACAAAGAGACCTTAACAAAGTATATGATTGGGCAGAGGTAAATAGGATGGTATTTAACTCTGATAAATTTGAATCAATAAATTATGGAGACAGAGAAAGAAAGCTATATGCATATAAGGGACCTAATAATGAGACCATCACAAATAAGGAAGCAGTTAAAGACCTTGGTGTGATGATGAATAGGAACATGTTATGCAATGATCAAATAGCAACTCTGTTGGCAAAATGTAAAGCAAAAATGGGAATGTTGTTACGGCACTTCAAAACAAGAAAAGCTGAACACATGATTATGCTTTATAAAACATATGTTCGTAGTCCACTTGAATATTGCAATATGATATGGTACCCACACTATCAAAAGGATATTGCACAAATAGAGAGTGTACAAAGGTCCTTTACAGCTAGAATAGAAGAAGTTAAGGACCTAGACTACTGGGAAAGACTACAATTCTTAAAATTATTAATAGTCTAGAGGAGAAGAGAACGCTACATGATAATTCAGGCATGGAAACAGATAGAAGGAATAGCAGAAAATATCATGGAACTAAAAATATCAGAAAGAGCAAGCAGAGGTAGATTAATAGTGCCCAAAACTATACCAGGAAAAAATAAGGAAAGCACACAGGACATTAATCCACTACGCACAGCATCGATAATGCAGCGTCTATTCCAATGCGTTGCCAGCTCATCTGAGGAATATATCAGGAGTGAGCGTAGATGTGTTTAAGAATAAGCTCGACAAATATCTAAACTGCATCCCAGACCATCCAAGATTGGAAGATGCAAAATATACCGGAAGATGTACTAGCAACTCTCTGGTAGACATTTTAGAGGTGCCTCACACTGAGGGACCTGGGGCAACCCGAACAAGATGTAAGGTCTGTAAGGTAAGGTAAGGCCTGGGTCAAGCAGTGGAATAAAGGATTGACTTAGTCAATCCTTTATTCCACTTGAAAATGCTAGTCAATTTGACTAGCATTTTCAATTTTTTGAATTTTGAGACTTTCTTTTCTCCCCCCCCCCATATGAAATCTTGGTAACTCCAGTTTTAATCTAGTGTGTTAGGTCTTTGGATTCGAAATTGAAGCCTATTTGATGTTTGTCAAGCTTATTTGTGTATGAGAAGGATTCTCTCTCTCTCTCTCTCTCTCTCTCTCTCTCTCTCTCTCTCTCTCTCTCGGGACATAGCCCACATTTTCAGATACAGGCTGTCACTAGACTACTTTGTTGTACAGCAACAAAATTTTTATTGCTTAGTTGATACTGTTTTTATGGTGCCATTAGGACAGTGAATGGTTAGTGCTAAATGTTTTTTTAGTGGAAAAATCTGTTACCATTGGTGGGTGGCATTTGGTTTTGTTCAATTTGAAGGCGCTTATTGTCTAGCACTGGTACATAGGGCAAATAACAGACGGCAACATAGTAGCCACCTTCCCAAAAAAGTACGATAATTCGCTCCCATGGGCATTAGTCAAGAGTTGTGGCCCCTCCATGCAGCACAACATGACCTCTATACTACTTTTGAAGCGTTTTTGCCTAGATTATGAAATATACTAGGCATAATTAGTGCATCTTTGGTAGGTGGCTGCGTTCTGGGAGAGGTGGCTGCCATGTTGCCGCGCAGTCATTTACCCTAATCGTTCAAGGTTCGAGTGTTTTAAGTTGTATAATTTTGGTATCCTGTGAAGGTTTGTTGTTTTATGAACTAATCTAGGCCTGCCTATACCATTATTAGAGAGAATTGATGGAATAAGAGCCTCATTGGCATCATTAGCCTTATTTACTACTGCTGTCACATGTCTTAGTCGCTGTAGTCCATTTTTTTTTTTCACTAGTGGTGACTTCAATTTGCCATAACTGTTAGGCTACTTGTTAGAATATACTAGACTTTTAAAGTTTTCATAACTGTTACTAGGTAAGTCTAGTGACATTTTGAGTTTTCATAAATGTCACTTTGTACAGTCTAGTGACTTTAAAAGCTGCCATGACTGTTACTTGGTACACTGTAGCTACTTTTCAAGTTTTCATTACTGTTGCATGATTAATTTGCATACTTTTGGTCAGTACAAGCCTCTTTTCATAAGTTGGAAATTCTAATGGGTTTTGTGGACTATCTTTAACAGTGTATGTTGTATACTATACCTATTGATTGTCTGGGTAATGGAAATAAGGTAACTGTTAAACCAAAATTTATGAAATTCACAAGGGTTTGCTTTAAAAAATTGCTTTAAGGATCGTATCAGGAAGGTGGGAAGAATTTTTTTAAGCCTGCTATTGGTTTGACATTGCAGAAATTTAGTTCACTCTTTAAAAGGATTTGAATTGCTTCCCACAGAAGATACTACCTGTTAATGATGTAAGAGTTAGGTCTAATGGAAACCATAGAGGGGTAAAGCCCTGTCATTTGAACTTATTTGGTTTAAGTTTTGTACAATACATGTAAAAAAAAAACTAGTTTTGGCAGTTGACAGTATTTCTATTGCAATTTCAGATGAAGTATTCTAGACACGCATGGTTCCTGCAGAAGTTTGCCTTCGGTATTGTCTTCATTAACAGCCATCGACCCAAGTTCCATCAAGGGAGCGGTGTCATTAAAAAGTGAATCTTGATTACCTAGGAAAAGTAAGTTGTGAAACCTTTTAAAGTAGTAAAATGTAGAAAGTTAATGCATAACACTTGTCCTTCGAATCGTCCAAAGCGCCTACTTGATTAGATTACTTATGTGCAGAGTAATATTGTAGAGAATTGCTGAAGATACATTTGATTCCATGAAACACTTCGTAATCTGTACTTTTAATTTTGTCGTTGAGGATTTTAGTCTTTTGTAGAACTATCAAATACTTTTAGTATAGTTGCCAAAAGTAAATTTCACAAGGTGGTCACAAGCCAAATTGCTTCAAGAAAATGCTGCTGCGTTGATAATTTTCTCTAGTTTTTAGGGGGTAGGTGTAACAGAGCCCAGTCCAGATGAACTGTGAACTTCTAATATTTATGGAAAAGCTAGAACTAAATTGGAATTGATATGAAGTAAAAGCTATTCTTGTATCTGTAGGGGTATCCCATGAATGTTTTTTCAAACCTTTTTGAAATTTTTTCTTGGAATTAATAGGTTATAGGTAGCAATGTTTTCCTTTTACGGACTGTCCTTATGTGTGTAGTGAATTTTATCCCAAAATTTAGTGAAAGTCGGCTACAGTGTCTATTTCAATGTGATCATGTTTGTAGAACTTAATCTGGCTCTAGTTCAGTTTTGTCCTGATGAAGAAAATAATTTTTATTGGTCTATGAAGATATTGAAAATGAATTTTTGAAAATGGCTTCAACTTTTATTAATAAAAATAAGGTGTAATGTTCCTTCTGTCCATATAATGTCATTTAAGTTTTATTTCAAATAAGTTGTAATTGCTCGGAAACTAGTTAAGTATTTAAAGGTTGATCTTGTGTAATCATAATTTTGTTTTTTACAGATGTTGCCACTTGCCTTCCAAGAACCCATTGTGTAAGGTCCCTTGCCTTCCAAGAACCCATTGTGTAAGGTCCCAATTGTCTGCTTTCATGTGAGTTAGTCCTGTGCGTTTTCTTATCTAGGTTCCTTGACGGCTGTTCTGTGATCATGAGCTGCTGACATGACGTTGGTTTACCATAAAAAAAGCTTCAGGTTCGTTAGAGAATGAGTAACTAGGCCTACAAAAGTATGGTATTATTCTCTGATCATTTGAAGTTTGTCAGCAGCAGATTTGAGAAAGCATGTAATTAGGCCCATAAAGTATATCATGCTCGTTAAGTGTTGTCAGTAGAGAATTTGAGGAATTTTGATTAGGCCTATAAAGGTTCTGGTAATATACGTACTAGACTTTTACAATGGGATTGTGATCATTCGTTGGCCTATGCATAGTCTTCCATTTATTTTCAAGCATCTAGGAGTTTGTCTTGTCCGTCTACCCTGATTTTAAAGTATCAAATAGTCAAAATGCTAGAAACTTGAGCACTAATATTAAAGTTTTACTGTTGATGTACATAAGCTGCTGTGGTCTTCGTATGCCTATAAATCATGTTTGTTTCAATTTCTTAAGTACCTGGGAGTTGGTCATGTTTGTATAATGGTTTAAAATATCTAAAATTCCTAGTCCGAATGCTAGAACCCAAGTCTGCCCTTGTTCAGTGAGGGGAAGCCTACTGTAGACTTGTGGCATTCATAATACTTTGTGTGCTTGCAGTTGGTGTTTAATATATTGCTAAAACACTATAGAAGTTTTAAGTCTGTATTTAACAAAGCTTTTGATTCATTGTTCAAGAAATGCTTGAGTTGGCATTCAGTTTAGTACCGAAACCCTTTTATCAGTTTCTCAGTTTGCAGGGAATTATAAATTTTTATATGTTCAGGATATATACATTACGTTTACTTGGTAGACCAATCGGGCCATGCAGTTCCTTCTGATTTCTTTAGTAAAAGAACTTTTCTAAAGAAATTTTGGGGTATTTTTGATTAGTATGAACTCTTTTTAGTGTTAAATCATGATTAAAAGTTGACTGACTAGGACAGGTTTCACTTCAGGAAACTATTTATCTGTAGAGCCTAAGCAAGTGGGACAGTTGAGCTCTTGGACGCTGGAATACCAAGTGTCATTTTAGTACCCATGATATCCGTAGTTTGAAAGTTTTCCTTATTGATGAGGGTAATATACTGGTACAAAATCTCTCCATCCACTTTCATTACTTGTGATCAGGTATTAAATCTTGAATATCCATTATCAACACCTAACACCAATGAAATTTATTCCTAGAATGGAATATGCATAGATCCAAAGCTTTGCTAAGCTTTCTATACGATGGACTAGGTCCAACCCAAAGTCATAACTGCAGAGTTCAGTTTGTGCAGGTTCCAACTTCTTATTGGCCCTCTAGGGTTGGTTGGTTGTTGACCTTCAAAGTGGTGGGCCTAAGATTTTAACTTTGTAGAAAGTCTCCCACCAGTGAGTAGCTGAACTGATGATTCCAGAATGCCCAAAATGAGAATGAAAACTTTGTATAGAATCTGAACTAACATTGAATAACAGCTGTTGTACGTACCAAAGGTTTAGATACAGGTCTTAACACACACATTCATTGCATTCTGTTAAAATACTGATGTTACTCTTAAATCAGATTAGTTTATCATAGTGTAATTCATTAGTCAAATCTACAGACTTAGCTCTTAGAAAAATTCATTAGTTTAAAGGTTCTGAAGCCTAGATATAACTTGTCTTGGCTCAACAACACTCGACCAGTAGCTAGTATTGTAGATTCCAGTGACTGAAAGTAATTTATACCTCTCTACTTCTAGCTATAGTAGATTCACGTCGACCGTGCATCAGATGTCTAGGCAAGTCCCTTAAAACGCTCCTGATTAGCTGTGAAGACAGTTAAGGGCTAGAAACACACTAGAGTTCCTGAGGGCCAATCAGGAGCGCCGTAAGGGACTGGCCTAGACATCAGATGCACAGTTGATGTGAATCTACCATTAGTATACATATTGTGTTGGTTCCAGTGACTGGTAGTATTTTATGCATCAAGTTCAGAAAATTTGGCCACATGATTTTGATACTTTAAATTTTGGCCACTTTATTTTTATAGCTTTGCGAGTCTCTTAGCAAGGAGCCAATGCAGAGCCAGTTCAGTTCTGGACAATACAGGATTAATCTTGTGGTGAAACACCCATTATTAATCTTGCTGATCTATTCAGTATTTGTGTAATTGCAACTTCCTAAGTTGCATCCGAGGCAGGTTAATAGTAGCAATTATCAGCTGACAATCTGTTTTTTTTTTTTAATATATAATAAGAACACTACATAAGAGATTTAAGCTGCTTAGGCCAACGTGAGAACTTGGTTAAGTGTTAACTGTATGAAGAAATTAGCTATGGGCCATTGGACTCTTGTCTGACAGGACATGATATATCACTTGTTTTATTAATCAGGTTCTCCACATAATGAGGACCACCAAGAGACAAGTGGTACCATTTGTTCACTGTGTTCTGAGGGTAAATGAATCTCCTTATTAACACCTAACTACAAACTCTTAAAACTGCATTTATTATAGACTTCGCTAAACCTTTACATTTCAAGACTTGACATTTTATATGCATGATTATTTGCTGCTGCTCTTGACAAATCCAAAGCTTTATTTTTCATTCACGTTCACTAGTAGTTGGGAGTCTTAATTTAAACAGCTTACACAGGTAGTATTAAAAATTATTACCTTCAGTTACCACATACTATTGTCATTTTGGACGTAAGTCAACACTTCACGTATGTTACACTATCATAAGAACTCTAAATTTGCTTCAGTAAAATTGTCAGTTTTTATGTTTTACATCTGGGATTGAAATAGTTAGTGCTCATTTAACTGGACAGTTTTTAGTATGAACTAATGCATTGATACCATCTTGTCAACTGTAGATATTTTCTAAACTCTTAAATTATTGCCTGATTTTCATTAATTTTTCTGCACCCTCTAGCCTATTATGAATCCTGGTTGTTGCTGCATCTCTTCTGCATGTGTCTGCAGTTGGAGTAATTACTATTTGAGGATTACTTTTATCAAAAATTGTGGAAATCTTCAGACCTGAAGAGATCTAACATATCACTGCATTTTTCCCCCTAACCCTCCCATTGCTGCTAGTTTTTGTAGCTAATCCTAGTCTTTAGAGTTTTTCAATTATAGTTAGAGCTTGCTTAGGGCATCACAGGTTCTGGGTAACATTTTGCTGGTTCAGCAAAACTTTGAGTGCCAAGTTTCTCTTATGTTTAGCTGCGTTTACGAGTAAGCCAAATTTTTTTCTTTTTCTGCCCTTCCCTATTGGGGCAGATCCTCTGCATGCCAACTGGGCGTCTAGCAACTGATGTTGGTTGACAAGGTATTTAACCGCCGCCAGCTCCAGACAATTTTAATGACTCTCAATAAGAATGTAAAAAACTATTTAGATTGTTAGTAGACTTTAGTAGCTTTAATTTCTTCATGAAAAGCTTTACACTATTGCAAGAAGTGTTGTCTCCCAGTATATATGCAGTGCCAGAAAAAAGTTCTACTGCTGCTGCAAAAAGGTCACTAGGTGGTGGTTCATCTTTAACAGATTTGGCAAGTGGATCCATAGCCTCACTGGCCACCTCATTTTCTAGAGGAGATAATGACAGTTTCCATCTTTATGGAAGGAGTAGCAAATATGCCACTGGAATCATCATGCACTTCATGGGATATTTTTAATTAAGTCTGAAAAAAATTCAACTGGTGGCAATTGTTCTGTTTCCTCAGCCACTCTTGCTAACCAGTGTCGAATTTCTGATGTATTATCCAGCACTTGAGGTAGATTCATAATAAGTCTCACTACAAGCAATTTGGTACTTGCAGATACTGCCAGTATTGCCAATCACACATGCCAGTGGCAAGATACATTATAATGTATATCCTTTTTAGTGTCACTCACTACAATGAATCTAAGTGTATCAATTTTGGTAACGTGTTCTGGGGGTGTCTGGCTTTCGTTGATTTTTCAATTTTTCTTCGGCATAAGGCCACATCAAGGAGGCGTTGCTTCATGTAGCCATCGTAGATTTCATTCATGAACATGACCTTTCATGTGTTTTATGCCTTGCACCTGGAAAAGAGAATATTAGTTTAATAAATTTGTCACTGTAGCAGTAAAACACTTCTAATTATCAGTGCTTCAATGCTTTGTATCTGAGGTGGTTACATTTTGATAGAGCTTATAGCACTGGTAGGCTTTGAGGCCAGACAGTTAGTCTTAACATACTGGCCCAAGAGGGCTGGTAAGGGTTGCCAGTTACCCTCACTAGAACTTTCCCATGCCTGGGATTGAACTAAAGCTCGTGGACTGGAAGCTAAGAGCCTTAGCAGTACTTGTGCAACATTAATCTTTGAAATATTTCTGTACTTGTGTGATACTCCCTAAATACTCTAATCTCTTTTAACTTTATTCTCTCTTCATTCATATATATACCTGTTCAAGATAAACATCCTTGATGAGACACATGTTGGACTCTGCATAGTTTTGTATGATGGCCACGCACGATGTTCCCAGCACGAAATGAACCGGGTAAAGGCAAAGGGAGGTCAACCACAGCTCTTGCCCAGGTGGTTAAGAAAAACACTAGACACGGTGGCATAGGTGCGTGGTCTTTGACCACTCTTCACCCGATATACACAAGTCTCCAGGTATCACAAGAGTCCTTGCTTTCATCTGCATTTTAACCAGATCCAGCTAGGCGCTAGAAATTATCCTATTGTTAAGACCGAAGGTTTGTTCACGTATGAACAACTGTTACCTGTTTTAGACATTAAACAGGTAATTGGATTCGTATGTTAGTCTTCCATCGTGACATAACTATCACCTTTTTCATGAATACACAACTCTCTGGTTAAAAATTTTGAAGTGGGTAGACCCACCTGCCAAAAGCTTCTAAAATACCCTTACTTTCTTTACATAAAAAATTTCTATGATCAATCAGGGATTGATTATAGAAAGTTTAGTCAAAAACTGGCTTACAACAGCACCTACTTCACTGTAAACTGTACAGTTCATTTTTTGTTTCAAGACTTTCCATTACCTTTTACCCAGTTACTAAAAGTGGTTCCTGCATATTCTGTACTGCCTGTATGTGCAATACCATTTGAGGTAGACTTCTATCACTCTTAATAGCAGAACGATGATCCCTTCGGAAACTTTCTTCGGTATCTTGGTCGATCAGTAGCAGATCAACGGTGTTTTGATCCACCATAATGTTCAATTCGTTCTCATCTAATCTGCTGAAAATTTCAACACGTTAATTCCACTGGCGATGATCCCTTCGGAAACTTTCTTCGGTATCTTGGTCGATCAGTAGCAGATCAACGGTGTTTTGATCCACCATAATGTTCAATTCGTTCTCATCTAATCTGCTGAAAATTTCAACACGTTAATTCCACTGGCAAGATGAGTTTCATACAATAAGAAATATCATCCAGTTTCCATCAAAGACATGAAAAACAAAATTACCTTTTTTGAGGTTATCTCTCTAAAGATTTACAAATGGAAAAATTCACTCAACAAATTAAAATTTATTCACAAATAATAATAAACCATATTACCCTATAAACAAATTAGTTTCATATTTAGCAAACTCTTCATAATTGTTAATGGCCCTATAGCTTCCGCCCAACATTGTCAAAGTACATGGGAACTAAACTTAAGACTTCTAAAATGTCAATTCTTAGAAATGTAAAGCAATAGCTTACACTTTATCATATTACATCTTAAGTCCTGTACTCCTGAATGAAGCTTTTTTTCAGTCAAAACATAAACATGAGCAGTATAGTATGTGTTGACTTAAAATACATACCTACCTGATATATACACACCTGTTTTACAAGCAGATGTTATTCCAAGATATCTTGAGCAATAATCTCTACCTGTCAAGCCTAGGCTAACCTCACATTGCCTACTGCAACTTACTTTGAGATAAAGCGCACTCCGATACAGCATTTGAGTTGGCACTGTACGTAACACATACTATCCTTAAAAGGAATTCTAATTTAGCTTAGCTATGTGGATTCCCATCTTGTATAAAGCATTAAGCCTCATATGTTTGGCACTTGGCCTACCATCAATGATACAGGCCTATTGAATGCATGGTGATTATTGTATCAGTTTTTCTAAGTATGTCTAATAAGCTGGCTAATACAATAACTGATGCTTAAAACTCATTGGTATATTTTTCATAAAAGCTTAGTTGCATCACTTCAACTTCAGTTTACAGTTACATACTTAGTTTTCTTCATACAGTTTGACTTGCAAACATTCCATCACCCAGCAACTTGACAAAGTTGCAGAAGATAAGATTAAAGTTTGCAAGAACAAATTAAAGAACATCACATGCAGGTTACTAATAACTGAAATAACAAAATTGCCATTTACCTCATGTTTTCCAATAATCTGATTCAAATGAACCTTGCTCGTATGAGATTACTGACCCAAACATTTCACTAAAACTGATTTAGTCTTGAAGTAAACATTCACTTTCACCTTAATGCATCTACTTTTAGTTCACTATACGTAAATAGTGAGTGATACTTCCATTAGATACATTAGACATGGTTTCAGCATAGAGGGTGTTTGGCTGTGTGCACAACAAGGGGCTTCATCTTGTGAGTGCCAGTGCTATTCACACAACAGCACAGTGAACCTTGATTTATCGGTTTGCCTCCCTCGAGCCTGCTTAACTTTATGGGCTAGGAAGGTTGACTTTGGCATCCGGGTGGTATCCTCCCTCTTCAGTGATTCCCTTCAGGTATTAGGGAATTCCTTGGCCTCCGCCTCATCCGCTGAATTCTTCTAGCCTGTCGTTACGGTTGCGAATGCTCTTCTTCTCCGAGAAACAAAGCCACCCAGTTGATGCTTTAAAGCCAAGGGGTAAAGTGTATTTTTTTTAAAATTTTTTTTTTTGTTTACAGATCAAAGTGTAGAACATTGTGGCTTGATCCGTTATTGTCTTGTCAAGGCCAACACATACACTCCTTCCTGCTGATCCATAGCATAAGATAGAGCTCCATGTTGATCAGCATCCCAGCTACACATGGATGCCTAACTCCTAGAATCAAGGTTTAATGAACCGTAAGTTGCACATCTTCAAGATCCACATAAAGATCTGCTCCTTATTCTTCAAGATGCAACTTACCATTGATTTGCCCATGTTCAGCTGGCGGCCGATTGCACAGTTGCCCTTTCCTTCGTCCTGTAACTTGTGGACGAGCTTTTTTAGTTTCGAGAGAATAGGTCTTCTTCTTGGACTTTGGGAAGATGCAGACATAATGCGGATGATCAGAATACACTTCACAGATCTGAGTAATAAGAGTAACGAGAGCTAGCACAAGACTGAGAACAAAAGTGATGGTGAGGATGATACTGATCATTTGTACACAGAGCTATGATGTCACAAATGCGTGAGGCGGAGCCTTCCATCTTAGCCAATGCTGTGTAGAAGCCTTCAGTCTTAATCAATGGCTGAGCAGGAAATCTCATTCTGTCCCCCCTTCTCTTAACATCAGCAAACCCCCTGCCCTCCCCCCCAAAAAGAAATAGGTAAAACTTTACAAAGCTTGCGCGGCCTATGAAGCGCCAAAAAAAACACGAAAAACGTATGTTTTGGCCTAATTTTCGATAACATGCAGTTAAAGATTAGTATATATATATAACTATAGAAACGGTAATGGGGGACCCTGTTGGGAACCGGGGTTTTTGGGTGGGGGAGCACACAGAATAAAGGGCAAATGGATAGTGGTTTCCAGGCGTAACTTTCGTAAAACGGTAAGGGGGGACCTATTGGGAAACCGGGGTTTTTGGGTGGGGGGGAAAACAGACGACAAAAATTAACACTGGGAAATCCACGAAAACGGCTGTGAGGCTGACCCCTTACTCTACATACAAACCCAATTAACACTGGGAAACCCACGAAAACGGCGGTGAGGCTGACCCCTTACTCTACATACAAACTGACACCGCTAGCCTAAGATGTTTCTTGCCTACCTAAAAAACATCCCGCATTCGGACATGGCTGGGCCTAGGCTACGTGTTAGGTATGAAGCGCCAAAAAACACACGAAAAACTTAAGTTTTGGCCTAATTGTCGATAACATGCAGTTAAAGATTAGTAGTTCGAACACATGGGCTGTTAGCCTACGCGGAGGTTCGGAGGTGCGGACATGATGTGCGGCCCTGTCTACCACTTACCAATAAGAACACTACATTTGTAAAGTTTTACCGTTCGAACACATGGGCTGTTAGCCTACAACATTCTAGTAGTATACCTTTTTATCGATAACTTTTAACATCCATTGTTGCTTGTAAAAACTTAGTAATTCCTAGAATGCCGTGATTACTGTTTTGGCCGAGTTCACAGTTCGAACACGTGGGCTGTGAGGGTAAGTGAATGTTCGGAAATGGTCACCGGCCCTGTCTTCCGCTTGCCAATAAGAACACTTATCTGCTATTTACTACCTAAACGCTTTGACCCTTAACCAGGAAACATTTACCTTAACTTACAGACATCAATTAACTTACCTTATTATTGGGAGTCGTCAAATTCGTGCTCGGCGGGGGAAACGGGAGGTGGGTACAGGTTCGCGACCGCACGCATGAACACGTGAAACCGGGCTTCGTACTTTGGATATTTTCGGCGGAAGAGATGGTTTGCCAGGTACTTATCGAACGAGTCCTCCCTTCTGCCGTATTTAGGTACGTCAGCCCTCGCGTCCCTCCAGCAACGTTCGATGTTCTGGGTTGATGCCCCAGTTTCGGATCCACAAAATTTTTTGAGTGGTTCACGGTTTCATGCGTGTAGCCCTCCAGTTGCAACTGGGAGTGTGCTGCCCAACAGTCGCTGATGATCTTGGTTCCCGGTAATATCCACTTTCGTATTTGGGCAACTAAAGTTTCCCGTGTACGGTCTGGTACCGGGACCATAAACGTTTTTTTCGAATCACGTTCGAACCCGCCGAACACCCACACTCCTTCAATGTACCTCCCTCTATTGTATTTTCGTTTCCCGAACTTGGCTTCGTCGATTTCGACGATTTTGCCGGGCCCACCTATTGGAGTACTACTATTTTCAATATGATTTAATACAACTTCCCGACAAAAGTTGTACCAATCATTTACAGTACGTTCACATACACTAGCGGCACGTGCAACTTCTATCTGAGTACACCGGCTAAAGTTAAAAAAAAAACTAAGAAGAACTTGCTCTATAGAAATATGAACACTTTCGAACCACGTTCCAGTGAAGCCAGACACGTTTAGACGGCAACGTGCTCGACGATCATCCGAATTTTTTATGACTTTATCACACCGGAATAGATTGTTTTTTGTCAATTTTACAACGTTAAGGCAACTCGGGCACCTATACGTTAATTTCAACACCTTATGCCCGTGCAAAAAAGTAGAGGTTGACTGCTGATCCCTAGAAATAACTGAGATATCAACAATGGTTAAATCACAACCGTTGCACAGATCCATTACGTTTGCGGGCTGAAATCAAATGAACGAATTCAGGGGAATGTAGGCAAACCTAGCCGAATCGGGCTTAATCCTAGGCCTACGATTGGTTGGCCTGCATCAAATTTAAATTAGAGCATATGATAGGCCAATTAGAACGAACCTGCGCATGCGCAGTAATGTGAAACTGGTTGGCGCAAGCGCAAATGCCTTTGACCCAACCTCCGAAATGCCCCCGACCGTAACGTCGCAAGCGGCGATCGGAAGAACTATTGGAGAGCGACCTTTCGTGCCCCCATTAAGAAGTACTGGGGACTTTAGAAAAAATCCTGTTTGGTAACGAAATTGTGTGATAATGAAATTGTCCTATTTTGGTGGTAAGTGTATCATCAGGTATAATTTAGAATAAAGTTATCTTCTATGGTGTTCTGCCAGTTACGCACTCGTTACCGAGATACAAGGCCGCGAAAGCTTTCTCAAGTTTTACCAAGAAATACTTGAAAAGGCAACAGATTTGATAAATTTTGTGGTCCGTGACTCAGACTTTGAATGGCTTCGCTGATACATGAAATCTATTTTTGAGAGAGAGTGACTGTATAAAAGTGGATTTGCACAATCAGATCTTGCATATTTCGGGACCATACTGTATGTGCACTGCCAGGTCACACTAACTGAAGTTTTAATAATTTTCATTAACTGTTATACTAGATCTAGTTTTTCTGAGTGCTGTTGTATAATTTCTGTCATTTTGGTTTCTGGTAGATAGTTGTCCACACAAGAAGCAGTTTAACTCCGCAGTCTGGAACCCATGAACGAATGGGTGGTTTTGCCTTGTCTAGGGTCAACCGAGCAGTCTGGAACGCATGAACGAATGGCTTGTTTTGCCTTGCCTAGGGTCAACTGAGCAGTCTGGAACGCATGAACGAATGGTTGTTTTTTGCCTTGCCTAGGGTCAACTGAGCAGTCTGGAACCCATGAATGAATGGGTTGTGTTGCCTGGTCTAGTGTCAACCGAGCAGTCTGGAACGCATGAACGAATGGGTTGTGTTGCCTGGTCTAGTATCGACTGAACATCTAGTAACAAAAGCAAAGGCTGAAATTTTATTTTAGTTTGTCAACTAATGCATAAACACAATCTAGTTTGTCAACTGATGAATCGGCACCACCATCTAGTTCACTGTAATCTGAACAGGTCGTTATTTTTGGTTTTTCTAAATTTTTCAGCACCCTCGATCCTGTCAAGAATATTGATTGTTGGTTAGTCTTCAGTCTTTCAGCAAAATTTACATATACCCTTTGGGTACTTTTCTAATGCATGGACCACTACAAACAAAAGACTACAACATTCTGGTAGTGTACACAGATATTCCTACAGACACAGCTAGCCTAGGATGTTGCTTGCCTACCTAAGAAACATTACTTATTATTGACACGCTGACCCCAGTGTCTGCAGGGTGAAATTTCTATTTTAACTATCATTTCTGGAACATCTGCTATTACTTATACATTGCTATTACTTTTACATTTGGACATGGCTGGCCTAGGCTACGTGTTACGTAAATGTAAAATTTAATTTTTCCTTCAGTGCCAGGATTCCTGTTTATTTTGACTGAGTTCGTAGTTTGAACACATGGGCTGTTATCTTACGTGGAGATTTGGAGGTACGGACATGTGCGGCTGTGTCTCCCACTTGCCAATAAGAACACTACATAGAAGCTAACACCCTAACAGTACATACAGGGGGGTTACAATATTCCTGTATTATATCTATCGGTAATTTTTTTAATATTCATCGTTACTTGTACGTTCAGATATGACTGGCCTCGGTCACTTCTTATGTATGTGTAAACACACTGTAATTCCTTGAATGCTAGGATTACTGTTTTGGCAGAGTTCACAGTTCGAACACGTTAGGGTAAGTGAATGTTCAGAAATGGTCACCGGCCCTGTCTTCCGGTTGCCAATAAGAACACTTACCTGCTATATGCAACCTACTCGCTTTGACCAAACTTAAATGGGAGTTATTTTTTGCACTATATCGAAACTTGCACAGAATATTCACCTATATGCACAGAATGTCTTTCCCTTATTTATGAATGAAAAATTTTAAACCAGCATAAAGCTTATAGTATACCAAATAGAAAAATAAAAATTTTCAAATTTCAATATAATTTTTTTTCGGCGATATGAAAAATGTAATAGGATGTTTTATTTCTACAATCATCCAGAATTATAATACTTTTTGAATTTTCAAAATTGGTTCATAAATAAGTAGTTAGCGTTTGAATAAAAAAAATGCTACTTTGAGAAAAAGCAGTTTTAAAATTTCAGTGTACTCACTTTTGTTGGTAGAGCATATCTGGGAAGTGTACCAGGCTCCTGGTCCCCTCGCTTACAAAAGAGATATTATCTCCTCTACAGGCGGTCCCGGGTTACGACGGTTCCGGCTACGACGTTCCGAGGTTACGACGCTTTTTCTTAAATATTCAATGGAAAAATCCATCCTGGGTTACGACGCTTGTTCCGAGGTTACGACGCTGACGCTTCCGACGCTCCGAGTTAACGACGCTTTTAAAAAACGCATACTATGATAAAAATCCTTTATAGTTTAGCACAGTATATTAATTAAAAAATAAAGTTTCTGGTTAGATTACAACAAAATTTTGAGATTATGATGATTTTCGACACTTTTTGTTGTATTTTTCTATGTTTTTTAGTGACGCCTCATATGCGGAACTAGTTTCCGAGCGAATGAATACATACTAGTTTACATATAACAGTCCAAAAGCGCAAATAATGAAAAAATCATTGCTTGTTTCCAGTAATAATAACAAAACGAAGTTTCTGCTTAGATTACAACGCAAATTCCAAGTATCCAAAGAGAGACATTATCCAGTAATTTGATGAGAGAGAGAGAGAGAGAGAGAGAGAGAAGAAGAGAGAGAGAGAGAGAGAGAGAGAGAGAGAGAGAGAGAGAGAGAGGGGTGTTCGTTTCGTTAAACGGTTTGAGATTATGATGATTTTCGACACTTTTTATGTTTTATTTTTCTATGTTTTTTAGTGACGCCTCATATGCGAACTAGTTTCCGAGCGAATGAATACATACTAGTTTACATATAACAGTCCAAAAGCTCAAATAATGAAAAATCATTGCTTGTTTCCAGTAATATAACAAAACGAAGTTTCTGGTTAGATTACAACGCAAATTCCAAGTATCCAAAAAGAGAACATTATCCAGTAATTTGATCAGAGAGAGAGAGAGAGAGAGAGAGAGAGAGAGAGAGAGAGAGAGAGAGGGAGGGGCGTCTTCCGACGCTCCGAGTTAACGGACAGACAAGTGTTCGTTTCGTTAAACGGCCTCCGACTCATGCCAGTAAATGTTTTTTGTTGATACTAATAATATAAGCCTATTTAAAGATACGTTACTTTAATTAGTCTATATGATACGTAAATAGTAATCAACTGTTCTTGTAGCCCTCAATATTTGGCAAAATCTAAGTATCCAAAGAGAGACATTATCCAGTACGTAATTTATAGAGAGAGAGAGAGAGAGAGAGAGAGAGAGAGAGAGAGAGAGAGAGAGAGAGAGAGAGAGAGAGAGACAGAGAGAGAGAGAGACGCTTTGGCAACAATGGTCTCGGGGGTTTTTATAGCTTCCTTCTGCTTGATGATCGTGGATATTGTAGAAGGATTTCGACCATACTAACTCGTTTTTGCCAAATCGACGATACGAACGCCACGTTCATGCTTTGCTATAATTTCATGTTTTGCTTCCATCGAAATAATTTTCTTGGGTTTTTTCTTATCACCTGCTTTGTCTTTAGCTTTGAGACCCATGGTTAATAATAAAATAGACAAAATAACACGAAAAATAGGCGCAAATACAACGAACTAAACAACGACGTGTTAACATGCAGCACCAACAAACAGACTGAACGCCATTTATCAGTCGCCTATACAACTAACACTCATCGCAAAATCGTATCTCAAATATTTCGTTGTATATCAAAGCTTGTATTTTCGCAAATTTTCTATCTCAAAAAATTCGTATATTAGGGCAATCGTATGTCAAGTTTCCAATGTAATTTGATCAGAGAGAGAGAGATAGAGAGAGAGAAGAGAGACGCTTTGGCAACAGTGGTCTCGGGGATTGATGTAACGTTTATTTTCTGAACAGATAGGACCAGAGAAGTGTTAGTTTCATTAAACGGCCTCTGACTCATGGCAGGAAATGTTTTGTTGATACTAATATATAAGCCTATTTAAAGATACATTTACTTTAATTAGTCTATATGATACGTAAATAGTAATCAGCTGTTCTTGTAGCCCTCAAGATTTTGCAAAATCACTCCAGGTTGTACATAAAACTTCAAGAATGTAGTGTCACCAGAGGTTATTCAATAGTTTTTACCTTCAAGAACCAGCATTCTTTTATGAAAAGAAAAATAACTCCAGGTTGTACATAAAACTACAGGAAAACAACATGTAGTGTAACCAAAGTATTACAAGTAAGGTTTTTTATAACTTTTTATTAGTTTAAGACATATTTCCAAGCGTCGTTCCGGCTTACGACTATTTTCGGCTTACGCCGCGTCTCAAGAACGGAACCCCCGTCGTCAACCCGGGACTGCCTGTATTAGACATTGCCTATTTTTCTGGTTTGATTGGGGGGGGGGGGGGTGTTGTTTCATAGCATGCCAAACTACTCATTGTAGCCAGTTTGGTATTCTAACAGGCTCCTGGCTGATATGCATCTCCTCTGTGTTCATATCTTTTTTTTTCTTTGCCGGTTGGGCAGTTTTCGCTCTTTATTTTTTCTTTTATTCTAAGAGTTTTCAAACTCCATTTTGTTGCATCCTTCATGACTGGAATCAATGAGCCAGCATTGTACCCTATATTGTGCTCAATTGCGTCAATATGGTAGGCACAAATGGCAGTATTTCTTCCATGATATCTCACTTTTGGGCACTTGGCCCATACTTTACTGTTAAAAGCCTTGTTCAAGTTTTGAGTACGGCCCTTCCTGCATTTGTTCAAGAGCTCATCCGTTGCAACTCTCTCAAAACACTAACGGACAAGGTCATTTCTTCTTCATTCAGTCTGAGTTTCACTTTCATTTTGTCATGACTTCTTGGTTTCCTATTTTTTGCCATACCTTGCTGATTAGAAACAGTAGCTGTTCTCCCTTCTGGACACACTGAATGGTCGTGTTTGTCATCAGTGCTTGTAAGATGAAGAAATATGGCCATTTCCCTTATGGCACCAATCGGGTCATCAGGATCTTTGGCACCTCTCCTTACAGCACAACCGTAATATTTGCTACACTTCATACAATTATTGTCACTCAACTTATCTCTTCCACCGAGAGTACTGATAAAGGTAATTCTTTTCCATTTTTATTTGTCACTTTTTTTTTTTTTTTACACGTGTTTTTTACACTTTTTCAGTTCTTCTATCAGATGTTTGAGTCTTTTCTGCACATGATAGATGCATTCTTCCTTTACCACTGGGTACATGGTGCCATATGGCCCAGTTCCTCCATTCATTTCTTGTAATGCTTTGTTTCCTTTTCCATCACCATCTCCTACGAACACTCGATATCTAAATTTCCTTTCTAAAGATCTTTCCCGTATTGCAACAGCTGCATCCACTTCCATTTTCCCAGAATATTGAAAATAATTCTTGTTGCATTTTCCAGTGTCCGTTTAATGGGCCTGGCAATTTTAGCCTTATGATCTTCCTGATATCATTTTTTTCTTTAGTTTCCCATCAATAAAATTACAAGCATTGCAATTCTTTGAAAATATCTCTGCATCAATGACAAAGCCCGTATAGGCTTCTGTCAATATGCCCATGCCACTGAAGATGTGAAGCCCCTCTTCATCCTTGTACCATCGTACATGACTTCTATATCCAAAATCCCATCTTCATCAGGTTTGCTTTGTAATGTTTGAAAATTGCTTTATCAATTCTGCAATCACTTCATCGTATTGCTTCTTAGTGGGAGTTTCAACATAAGTCTTATACCCTGAATAATATGACACTTGTCATATTATTCAGGGATGCGAGCCCTCTCCCATTCAAAATATTCTGATGCACTAATGAAGCAGTAACTTCACCAATATTATTAGTTTTCAAATTTTCAACCTTTTTCACTTTAGAATCTGTTGTCCTTTTCTTCACATCCACACTTGGTAATCAAAGTAACATCCAAATTCTTTCTTTCAAAATAGTTTAATTTTTTCTCCACAATCACTACATATGACTTTCATTAACCTAGTCACTCCAGCTGCCAAACCCACCCTCAATCACACTTTCTTCTTTACACAACAAAATACAGCAGGACAATTGACAAAAACAAACAAAAAACAAAAAAAACACAAAACACATGTACTTACCAATCAATTCAGTTACTCTGGGCTATCCTGTGCTGTCCGCTGGTTGAGGTCACAGAAATACCAACAACACAAAAAATCACATATAACAACAACACAACAAAAGACCACTGCACAAACAACACAACAGAACAGGCACAGCAACTCTAAGCAAAAAACAAACTAACTTAACAACAACTAAACAACAAAACAAAACAAAACTCAACCAATTTCCAGTGTCTTCAAATAACTGCTTCTGACACGACTAACTCTCACCAGCTCTCACCAAAGACTGACTATAGCTATCAATGTCTTCACAGACCACTGTCGACACTGTCTCTCACAGCTTCTGACTAAAGACTGCTGAAAAACTCGCTCAAAACACACATCTCTAACAGCAAACAGCCCAGAACTCACAAACAGCCAATACAGTCGTTAACCATCCATACAGCAATTCAAAGGTCCATCAAAAAGTTTAGTACCAGTAATATAATGTGGGGTCTAGAATAGTTTTCCAACGACACCAGGAAGTAGTTTCACTTGAGCAGTTCGGAACATAAAATTGGGTTGTATCTTGGTCAGCACCACTGAGTATCCAGCAATAAAAGCTGAAGCTGAAATTTAATAGTAATGTTAACCAAACCAAGTAGCTGTGGTTGAATGATAAATCAACAATATTTTTTTAAATACTACTGCAGTTACCATAAACTTATGTTTTTGACATTGAATAGGTCCTTGCATCAGGTATGTTTACAAATAAACTCGTTAGTATCTTAACCAATATTACCTTTATCCTGTATAACCTAATGAATTTCGGGTTCAGTTTTTTTTGTAGACCCTCCTGTCAAAAGCTAATAAAACCCACTTCAACTACATAATCTGGGATTAACTAGTTTATTCTCGGCCATTCCATTGAGGGGTCAGATATGTATTTCTGGTGATAGAAGTTCACTCTCGACGTGGTCCGGAAGTCACGTAAAGCTGTTGGTCCCGTTACTGAATAACCACTTGTTCCATGCAACGTAAAAACTCCATACAAACAAACTAACAACTAGAAAGTTTTGTCAACTGCGTGTAGTTTCTGTTAACTAATGCATCCCTAATATCGGGTTCAGTATAGTACACTCTCCAGATCTTTTTGGTGTTCCTATCTTTTCAGTAATTACCCTGTTACAAATCTTGGTGGTTTCCACATTTGCTGTGTATCGGCAACAGTTACATTATTACAGTTTGAGATTGAATGGTATCAATAATTATGGTGATGTGAAGGGCATTAGCAACCTCATTTTATCCCAACCTCTCCCAGCCTGCCAGCCTGTCTACTTAATCCAAGAGTGGAACTGACTTTGATATACAAATTGCAGTTCAAGTTGGCTTATGCCATTACAGGTTCTGATAGTGTTGATTGGACTAAGAGACAGGATGGAAAACATTAACCAAGACAGAATTTGAATTTGTTAGCAATGCTGTTATCTATTATTTTGTCTTCCATTGGTGCTTGCTGTTGACTGGAATCATGTCTGGATAATTTTATTTTTTGCTTAACAGCAGGTAATCTGCTAATGGTGTTAGGAAGCTCCTGAGTTGTTAAAATAGGGATTTCAGAATTGCTGAAAGTGGATGCCCAACTCCTTGTATAGAGTAAGGATTTTCTAGAAAATAAAGCAGAATGTGAGACTGTGACCATACAAAGATTACCTCCAGGTCACAAAGTAACTGAAGATTAAATACTGATATTTAACTGCTATGTTGATGTAGTTTTTCAGTGCTGTTAAACTACTAAAAACTTGCAGCTTTTGGAAGATAGTCCAACAGCACCTGGAATAGTTTCAACTGAGCAGTCTGGAACGCCTGAGTGAATGTGTTCTGTTGCTTGGTCAGTGTCAACCAAACTTAGGTAACAAAAGCAAAAGCTACTTTTTGTCATCTAGCATCACAAACGCCATCTACTTCACTTGTAAACATGTCTGCACCGTCTACCCTGTCCCAAGTTCTGGTTGCTACCTCGTGGTCCAGACTGTTAGCAAAATTTTACACCACCATTTAGGGTAGTTCTACCAGTAATTAGGGGGATATCCTCAAGGGCATTTGGGAACCTAGGGTTTTATTTTTACTTACACCCTGTGTTGATCCAGGCACTGATGTTAGTTAACTTATAAAAATATCTACTGTAGTATTGTTTTTTTTCTCCTGCACAAAGGTGATGTAACTTAATTGAATTTGCCACCAATTTCGTTGGGTCAGATAGAATGACCATTCTTTGCATGAATCCACAACGTTCACTTCATCACTAGTTACAGTAGGGATTTTCCTTGACAGAAACCTGCTATAGACTCCTATGGTGCACATCGTGCAACGTTCTCAGATCAAAATCTGCTGCAGCTCTTGTCTTTTTCATCCTTTTTATCATACTGTGAATCTAAGATTTCTAAGACTTCTTCCTTCCAAATCTATGCTATTACCAGCCCATCTGTTACTTTCCCCTTTAGTTTGACAATATTTCTACGTATGTACTTTTTCTGGTATTGTTACCAAAGACTTTTTCATTATCTACTTATTCTGTTCTATGCCTTTACCACTGAACTTTTCTAGCTAGTTTTCAACCTATGAACATACAATACTACCTCTTCTCCAGGTTTCCTCTTTTCTTCCTCAAATGGAGGATTATCTTTAAACACAACACTTCCTTCGTCCTATATACTGCCGGTCTAATTATCCTATTTTTTAAGGTTTTATAAGGAAGTTCATACTCACACATGCTCTTACAATGTTCTTACAATACTCCTTCGATCTTCCCTCCAAAAATTCTCCCAACTGATTTGCCCATATCTGATCATTTTTCTTATTTTTCTATACAATATATCTCATATTCAAAAGAATATTCTGGACAAGTGCTTTGATAGTTTGTTGGATACTATTTTCAGTTTTGAGAAGGATTATGCTAACCTAATCCAGTTGCAAAGGATAAGGTTATTTTGATCTCTGGTGATTTACTGGGGGTATACTCCTCTGTAGATTAAACATAGAAAATCGGTGTGCTTGAGTGGATTGTGAAAGTGGAATATTTTCCTGAGAAATTCTTTATTTTAAGAATTTCATCTATTTTTCCTGGTACGTTGACAACCAAAGAGTTGTGAAGGGACCAAAACTCCAATTATTAGGTCAGTTATTTTTAAGAATAAATTAGTGTCGAGAATTTGTCTTTAATATACTATCATATTTTCACCAGACTCCATCTGCCCTTGTTTTAATTGTTGCTTTGTCATTCTGACCATTACATTGTCTGGACAGAGGGATCCCTTTTGAGAATGGCTGTGACTGTATGGACTGTGCAACTTCCAGGTCACTCAAACTAACAAGTTTGTGATTAACTGTTATGCTGGATCTATTTTTTCTGAGGACACTTTTAAAACTTCAGCTATCTGATATAATACTACAAGTGGTTTCTGAGGTAGTTGTCCAACACCACCAGAAGAAGAGTTTAAACTGAATAGTCTTGGACCCCATGGTGATTAGGTCCATTTTCTAGTGCCACAGAACATCCAGCAATAAAATCGAAATATGAACATAAATATCAATAATATTTAACAAAACTAAATATAGGTGTTCGAATGAAACCTACTTTTTTTTTTTTTTTTTTTTAAATCTCCAGCTGTTGCCATAAACTGTTGATGTTCATATATTTTATCACATCACATATGTTACATGTTCTCCATAACTAGATCACCTTTTTCTTGAATAGACTTCAGAATTTAAAGTTTAACTTTAGAAAGTGGGTAGACCACCTGCCAAAGACTTAAAAAAAACACCATCCTCCTTACATCAGAAATTGATTATAGAAAGTTTTGTCATTACTAGACATAGATACATTAGACATGGTTGTAGCATCGAGGGTGTTTGGCTGTGGGCACAACAAGGGGCTTCATCTTGTTAGTGCCAGTGCTACTCGCACAACAGCACAGTGAACCTTTATTTATTGCTTTGCCTCCCTCGAGCCTGCTTAACTTTTTGGGCTAGGAAGGTTGACTTTGGCATCCGGGTGGTATCCTCCCTCTTCAGTGATTCCCTTGAGGATGCTAGGGAATTCCTTGGCCTCCACCTTATCTGCTGAATGAGTCTTGCCTGTCATGTTATGGTTGCGGATGCTCTTCCTCTTCACAAGAATGAGCAGCTCTTAAAATATTCCCATTTAGGCTCCCCGGAACCAGCTGAACCACTTGGTGCGTTTTGAATTTTCCGCAGTTCTCGTTTTATTTCAACATTCCAAATTCCCTTTGAACATTACCTGAATAGAAAATTTTAAATCATAGAATAAATGTACTCAACATTTCCATATGATACACAAGTTATTACCAGTTAGTATATTATATGTGGCATAAGCTAGTATTGGTAAGCCATTATAGTGTAGAGAAGATAAATTTATTTGGAAATACATTTGAGGGCATGCAAAATCAATTGCGTATTTTTTACATTATGGTCACCGGTAATTTTTTTTATAAAAAAACCATTTTATGTTTCCTTAGTTTTTTGGCCCACTAGGGTTGGTCGGTTGTTGACATTCAAAGTGGTGGGTCTAAGATTTTAAGACTTTTTAGAAAGTCTCCCACCAGTGAGTAGCTGAACTGATGATTCCAGAATGTCCAAAATAAGACTGAACAAATTGTATAGAATCTGAACTAACACTGAATAACAGCTGTTGTACTTACCAAAGTTTAGATACAGGTCTCAACACTTACATTCATTGCATTCTGTTAAAGTACTAATGTTACAGTTTAATCAGATTAGTTTGTCATACAATGTAATCTATTGGTCAAATCTGCAGACTTAGCTCTTATAAAAATTCATTAGTTTAAAGGTTCTGAAGCCTAGATATAACTTGTCTTGGCTCAACAACACTCGACCAGTAGCTAGTATTGTAGATTCCAGTGACTGAAAGTAGTTCAGACGTCTATACTTGTAGCTATAGTAGATTCACGTCAACCGTGCATCTGATGTCTAGGCAAGTCCCTTACAACGCACCTGATAAGCTGTGAAGCCAGTTAAGGGCTAGAAACACTTGAGAGTTCCTGAGGGCCAATCAGGAGTGCCGTAAGGGACTGGCCTAGACATCAGATGCACAGTTGATGTGAATCTACCTACCATTGGTATACATATTGTGTTGGTTCCAGTGACTGGTAGTATTTTATGCAGCAAGTTCAGAAAATTTGGGCACGTGATTTTGAGACACTGAATTTTGGCCACTTTTTTTTTTTTTTTTTTTTTTTTTTTTTTATTTATTTATTTTTAGTTTTTTTATTTATTTATTTATTTTTATTTATTATTATAGCTTTGAGTCTCTCTTAGCAAGGAGCCAATGCAGAGCCAGCTCAATTCTGGACTATACAGGATTAATCTTGTAGTGGTGAAGCACCCATTATTAATCTTGCTGATCTATTCAGTATTTTTGTAATTGCTACTTTCTAAGTTTCATCTGAGGCAGGT
Organism: Macrobrachium nipponense; assembly: GCF_015104395.2. Classification (NCBI taxonomy): domain Eukaryota; kingdom Metazoa; phylum Arthropoda; class Malacostraca; order Decapoda; family Palaemonidae; genus Macrobrachium; species Macrobrachium nipponense. The sequence continues at coordinate 168,923,259 of NC_087201.1, forward strand.
TAATAGTGGCAATTATCAGCTGACTATTTTTTTTTAATTTTTAAATCTATAAGAACATTACATAAGATATCTAAGCTGCTTAGGCGAACGTGGGAACTTGGTTAAGTGTTAACTGTATGAAGAAATTTGCTATGGGCCATTGGACTCTTGCCTGACAGGACATATCACTTGAGTTTGATTATTCAGGTACTCCACATAATGAGGGCCACCAAGAGACAAGTGGTACTATTTGTTCACTGTGTTTGAGGGTAAACAAATCTCCCTATTAACACCTAACTAGTACAAACTCTTAAAACTGCATTTATTATAGACTTCGCTAAACCTTTACAAAGCCACATTTCAAGACTTTACATTTTATATGCATGATTATTTGCTGCTGCTCTTGACAAATCCAAAGCTTTATTTTTCATTCACATTAACTAGTAGTTGGGCGTCTTAATTTCAACAGCTTATACAGCTAGTATTAAAAATTATTACCTTCAGTTACCACATACTGTTGTCATTTTGGACGTAAGTCAACACTTCACGTATGTTACACGATCATAAGAAAACTTAAATTTGCTTCAGTAAAATTGATCATAAGAAAACTTAAATTTGCTTCAGTAAAATTGTCAGTTTTTATATTTTACATCTGGGATTGAAATAGTTGCTCATATAACTGGACAGTATTTATGAACTAATGCATTGACACCATCTTGTCAACTGTAGATATTTTCTAAACTTAAATTATTGCCTGGTTTTCCTTAATCTTTCTGCTCCCTCTATCCTGTTGTGAATCCTGGTTGTTGCTGCATCTCTTCTGCATGTCTGCAGTTGCAGTAATTACCATATGAGGTTTAATTTTATTAAAAATTATGGGAATCTTCAGACCTGAAGGGATCTAACATCACTGCCTTTTTTCCCCCAACCCTCCCAGTGCTGCTAGGTTTTTAAGCTAATCTTAGTCTTTTGAGTTTATTTCAATTATAGTTCGAGCTTGCTTATGGCATCACAGGTTCTGGGTTGCATTTTGCTGGTTCAGCAAAACATTGAGTGCCGAAATTCTCTTACGTTTAGCTGCTTTTACGAGCAAGTCACTTTTTTTTTTTTTTTTTTTTTTTTTTTTTTTTTTTTGTTTTTTTTTTTCTGCCCTTCTCAATTGGGGCAGATCCTCTTGGCATGCTAACTGGGTGTCTAGCAACTGATGTTGGTTGACAAGGTATTTTACCCTTGCCAGCTCCGGACAATTTTAATGATGCTCCATAAGAATGTAAAAAACTTAGATTGTTAGTAGGATTTTAGTAGCTTTAATTTCTTCATGAAAAGCTTTACACTATAGCAAGAAGTATTGTCTCCCAGTATATATGCAGTGCCAGAAAAAAGTTCTACTGCTGCTGCAAAAAGGTCACTAGGTGGTGGTTCATCTTTAACAGATTTGGCAAGTGGATCCATAGCCTCACTGGCCACCTCATTTTCTAGAGGAGATAGTGACACAGCTTCCATCTTTATGGAAGGAGTAGCAAATATGCTACTGGAATCATCATGCATTTCATGGGATATTTTAATTTAATCTGAAAAAAATTCAACTGGTGGCAATTCTTCTGTTCCCTCAGCCACTCCTCCTAACCAGTGTCGAATTTCTTATGTATTATCCAACACTTGAGGTAGATTCATAACAGCAGTCTCACCACAAGCAATTTGCTGCTTGGAGACACTGCCAGTATATTGCCAATCACACACATCATGTGCCAATGGCAAGATATACATTATAATGTATATCCTTTTTAGTGTCACTCACTACAATGAATCTAAGTGTATCAATTCTGGTAACGTGTTCTGGGAGTGTCTGGCTTTCGTTGATTTTTCAATTTTTCTTCGGCATAAGGCCACATCAAGGAGGCGTTGCTTCATGTAGCCATCAATAGATTTTATTTCAATGAACCATGATGAGGCTGGCCATTGTATTGTTATGCCTTTGCCACCTGGAAAAGAGAATATTAGTTTAATAAATTTGTCACTGTAGCAGTAAAACACACTTCTAATTATCAGTGCTTCAATGCTTTGTATCTGAGGTAGTTACATTTTGATAGAGCTTATAGCACTGGTAGGCTTTGAGGCCAGTTAGTTAGTCTTAACATACTGGCCCAAGAGGGCTGGTAAGGGTTGCCAGTTACCCTCACTAGAACTTTCCCTTTCCTGGGATTGAACTAAAGCTCGTGGACTGGAAGCTAAGAGCCTTGGCAGTACTTGTGCAACATTAATCTTTGAAATATTTCTGTACTTGTGTGATACTCCCTAAATACTCTAATCTCTCTTAACTTTATTCTCTCTTCATTCATATATATACCTGTTCAAGATAAACATCCTTGATGAGACACATGTTGGAGACAACATAGTTTTGTATGATGGCCATGCACGATGTTCCCAGCTCGAAATGAACCGGGTAAAGGCAGAGGGAGGTCAACCACAGCTCTCACCCAGGTGGTTAAGAAAAAGACTGACACGGTGGCATAGGTGCGTGGTCTTTGACCACTCTTCACCCGATATACACGCGTCTCCAGATATCGCAAGTGTCCTTGCTTTCATATGCATTTTAACCAGATCCAGCTAGGCGCTAGAAATTATCCTATTGTTAAGACCGAAGGTTTGTTCACGTATGAACAACTGTTACCTGTTTTAGACATTAAACAGGTAATTGGATTTGTATGTTAGTCTTCCATCGTGACATAACTATCACCTTTTTCATGAATACAAAACTCTGGTTAAAAATTTTGAAGTAGGGAGACCCACCTGCCAAAAGCTTCTAAAATACCCTTACTTTCCTTACATCAAAAATTTCTATGATCAATCAGGGATTGATTATAGAGAGTTCAGTCAAAAACTGGCTTACAACAGCACCTACTTCACTGTAAACTGTACAGTTAATTTTTTGTTTCAAGACTTTCCATTACCCTTTACCCAGTTACTAAAAGTGGTTCCTGTATATTCTGTACTACCTGTACGTGCAATACCATTTGAGGTAGACTTCCATCACTCGTAATAGCAGAATGATGATCCTTTCGGAAACTTTCTTCAGTCTCTTGGTCGACCAGTAGCTGATCAACAGAGTTTGATCCACCATAATGTTCAATTCGTTCTCATCTAATCTGCTGAAAATTTCAACACATATTAATTCCACTGCCAAGATAAGTTTCATACAATAAGAAATATCCAGTTTCCATCAAAGACATGAAAAACACAATTAAATTTTTTGAGGATCTTTATCCAGATTTACAAATGGAAAAATTCCCTCAACAAATTAAAATTTATTCATAAATAATAATAAACAAACTGTACCCTATAAGCAAATTAGTTTCAT